>NW_005187913.1:133496-172809 GCF_000239375.1 Pundamilia nyererei
GTGTGTGTTATCTGGCTTCAGTTACAAGTGTTTGAAGCAAAAAGCAACATTTGACATCATCTTTCAAAGTTGCTTATTTCAGTGCTTCGTTTATCAGTTCTGTGAACACTTCCCACGTTCAAACAGAAGTGCTGTCACATGACCCTGGGAAACACTGAGCCCTCAGCTGCGTCACATTTCTGACTTTAGTAAAGTTCACATGAAAGTCAAGTACACTAAACAACACGAACACGTGTGGAAAATGACTGACGGCTCATTAAATGAATCAGGTTTGGATTGGAGGTCACCTGACTTTGCTTTGAAATGCTTGGCTGTCCACGCTGCAGGACAGGAGCGTGGGTTTCTGTGCCGCTTCCACGCTCGTGAGCAGCTCACAGCAGTCACGCACACGCGTCCATCACACTGGAACACGCTGAAGTCTCAGTCAGTGTAATGACGTTGTTGTCACGTGTTCTTACCTTCTCACTCCACGCCCACAGTCCGATTCCCACTAAGGCCATCCCCAGCAGCTGCAAGACACGGACCACATCTCATTAAGGTGAAGATGCACGCGAACACAATCACATGACGTCACTGACTCAGTGTTATTTAAAGGTTTCCCCCGTGACGTTTCTCTGTGTCACTCAGCAACAATAAGCAGTGTGTGTGCGTGTCCATCAGGCCCTCAGCTGTCATTAAAGCCGATTAGCTGTGGACTAAGCTGCAGCAGGAACGCTCACGTTACTCTGAGTAACGGATCGATGCCTCCCCCGTTACTGATAATAACACACGTCACCCACGCACAGCTGCTCACCCAGAACAGGATGTTGAATCCAAAGATGAAGTATTTGATGCAGCAGCTGACTTCGTGGCCTTTGTAATGATTCCCCGACATGATCGTGGGTGGAGGAGACACGGCCTGCTGCTGCTTCACGGGGTTCGTGCCGTGCGGGAGGGAACAGGTTCAGCGCTCCGTGGACGCATGTCACCGTGGGCTTCCGGTCCGCACAGAGGCCCTGGCACACGGACGGATGTGACCGGCTAACACGAAGGAAACACGGATAGCAAACAAACAACGGCCCTGATCTACGCCGGACAAGTGCAGCGCATCTCCGCCGCTCCCGACAAGTGAAGGCGGCAGGAGGCGGGGCCAGAGCGACGGACAGTCGGAGGTGATTGGTTAGAACGACACAAAGGCAGGACAGTCTACCAATAGGATCCAAGGAACACCGATGTACTTCCGTGTCGTTATTCCAGCGATCGTTCCAGATCAAACACTAGTTTGGAAAATTCTCCTGAATGTGTTTAATGAAGACGCGCAAACTGTCCCGGGATTACACGGAGAAGCCTTAAAGCGCGCGGACAGGAAGCGTTTCACCCACAGTCGTGTCAGACCCACGGAACCAGATCAAGACCAAAGCTTATGACATTCATGTTTGGAGAGAAACGACACACACATTTATACACAGTAGAAATCTCAATGCTGCAGCTTCTTTCTCTCCAGGAGCCCACAGCAGCTCATACGCTGCAGCAAAACTATAATCATAGTCAAATGTTTTGCTGCAGTCACTGAGTCTGTGGAAGAAACACGGGGCCTCGCTCTGTTCCGCGTGGACACGTCCAGTTAAAACAGCTGGTGAATAAATAAAAACATGTTTCTGGTTGATTTTCAGATTCATGTGAAGTTATTGGATCATCTGATGCTGGTATTGATACATGTGTTCTCTATGCCAGCACATATTGATACATTCAGTTCAATCCAACTTTATTTATATAGCACCAAATCACAACATCAGTCATCTCAAGGTGCTTCATATTGCACAGTAGACCCTACAATAATACATACAGAGAAAAACCCAACAATCATATGACCCCCTATGAACAAGCACTTTGACAACAGTGGGAAGGAAAAACTCCCTTTAAACAGGAAGAAACCTCCAGCAGAACCAGGCTCAGGGAGGGGCGGGGCCATCTGCTGTGATTGGTTGGTTGCAAAGACATGCTGTGGAAGAGAGACAGAGGTTAATAACATATGATTCAATGCAGAGAGGTCTGTTAACACATAGTGTGTGAAGAAGAAACACCCAGTGCATCATGGGAATCCCCGGCAGCCTACGTCTATTGCAGCATAACTAAGGGAGGATTCAGGGTCACCTGGTCCAGCCCTAACTATATGCTTTAGCAAAAAGGAAAGTTTGAAGCCTAATCTTGAAAGTAGAGATAGTGTCTGTCTCCCGAATCCAAACTGGAAGCTGGTTCCATAGAAGAGGGGCCTGAAAACTGAAGGCTCTCCCTCCCATTCTACTTTTAAATACTCTAGGAACAACAAGTAGGCCTGCAGAGCAAGAGCGAAGTGCTCTAATAGGGTGATATGGTACTACAAGGTCATTAAGATAAGATGGGGCCTGATTATTTAAGACCTTGTATGTGAGGAGCAGGATTTTGAATTCTGGATTTAACAGGAAGCCAATGAAGGGAGTTCTGTTTGTCGCTGTGTATTTGCCACCTCCATTAATGAAGCTTCCTCACATCAGAGCAGCCACACAGCTCCTCCTACGAGCCGGGACAATGCTGGCACATCTCTCTCTGTTCCCTATGTGTTGTTTCTGTTACGTTAAAGTGAGTTTCAAATCTCTCCAAGGATCTGTCGTCAGCCTTAAAACGTTTCATTTCCTTTTGTGTATATCAAGGAAGAATGTGTACACACATTGTTTCCTCACCAACTCATTTTCCCTTTGACTAGTTCCTTTAACATGTTGACTAGTTTTCCATCACGGTAACCACAGTCAGCAGAAACCAAGCACAGCCACAGTCCGTTCTTTATGCTGAGGGTTTATTTCAGTTCAGTTCTAAAGAGAGGTTAAAGGTCAAAGCAACAGTGGATAGAAGTGATGTAATAGGCAGAAGAACATTTAGGAACAGTCGTTTCATGTGAGGCGTGAGCGGCAGAGGATCTGTGCGAGTGTAAAGACAGCTGACATGAAGAAGACAGTAACAGCTTTACACCACAGAGCTCCAGCTGCTGACGTAGCAGCTCCGCTGACACAGAACAGAGCCGCCTGCAGACGCTGCTGATGTTTACATCATCCTCTGATGCAGGCGACAGTGTCAGCTCCCTAATACTGATTCAGCACACGAGCTGTTCCCCGGGGAATAATTACATGTGCATTATTAATATTAAGCAGTCTTACAAAAACAAAATGCAAATGTTACCTAAAAATCTTTGAGCACAATTTAACCTCAGAAATGTCCAGAGCTCCCGCCTCAGTGCTGCCGTGCTCCTACGTGACTGTCTGTGACGTGTAAAGTAGCTTTAAAGCCATAGGTGGGCGGCTCCACCTGCATTAGACTGATGTTAGCGAGCGAGGGTGTGCCTGGTAGAGCACCAGTAAGGGTTCGCTCAGAGAGCCTCTGTGGAGACAGTACAGACTCTGTGTCAGGGCTTCATGGAGCACCAGACTCCCGCTCTCATCCGTGTAGCGCAGCTGGAAGCCCAGAGCCTCCACGGGCTTCGCAGTCAGCACAGCAGACACATCGAAGACGTCGTAGCCGGACGGCGGCCGCTGGTCCAGGGCCAGCTGTCTCTCCTCCAGGACGGGACGTTCGTCCAGGCGTCCTCGTGAAGCAATGACACTGTGCAGAGTGACAGACACGCTGAGCGGCTGAGGGTGGAGGGCTTTCCTGAACAGGACCAGCTCTGCCCCCATCATGAAGGGGCTCAAGCTGGTGATGTTGAACCAGATCCATCCCTGCGGGCCTGCAAAGCATCAAATACAGAGTGTTAGAAGGACTCACACAGCTCCGCCCCTGTAAAGGCTCAGAATCACTGAAGTCCGATGTATTCTTCAAAGATGATTGTAAATATGCACCAAAGGTTCATTCATTTGAAGAATTAAAAACAAAATAGAAAAATCAGCACTGCATGTCGTCTTTTTTCTCTTGGTGGTGAGAAACTTTACAGCAGCAGCGATGAGCAGATTTCAGTGGAAACATCTGAAGATCGTTCTGTCTGCATGTGAAGACATTGAAAGCAGAGAAACTAAAGGAAACACTATCAGAGGGAGCACATGACAGTGACGAGAGGGACCATACAGGAAGTCCAAACTCAAGGCCAAACATGCAACGTCAGGGTTTCTCGTGAACAATAAGACGTTTGTTGCTGCAGCAGAAAGAAGATGCAGCGGTTACTTCATGTCACACGTCAGTGATGCAAATTTAAAACACACCTTAAGTGAAATACAGCAACAGTTCAAGCTGTTCTGATAATGCAGGGATGTTGCTGTGGCTCACAAAGTGTCAGCTTAGTTTTATTTGTCCTCTAAATAGCATCAAAAACATCGAAACTCACTGCAGATGATAAAAGATCCGCTCGTCTGCTCGTTACCAGCCAAGGAGCTGATGCGCTTTATTATTGTAGTTTGTTAAAACATTTCTGTTCCTGTTCTGGTCCAGTTGGACTTCAGCTCCAGATCCAGATGTTACCTGTCTATGTGCAGCTGTGTTCAGCTGGAGCACAGCTATAAGCTAATGTTCACGCCTACACTTAAAGTGAGCAAAGCTACAAAGCTGTCCTGTAGCCACGCTGATGATGATGAGTTCACATAACTATACTGAGCAGTGGGCTGTACTGTTGTTATTAGTGGAGTGAGGAGGATGAAGAGGAGGGGGAGGATGGTACAGAACAGTTTGCTGGAAAAAGTTATTTTATGCAGGCTTTGTGTGGCCTCCAGCAGCACGCATGGATATGAACAGCATGGCTGCCACTACGCTCCTCTCCACTCATGAAACAGGGATACATGAAGCTCTGTGGTGAGTCTGCACGACTAAGGGGGAATTCAAAAAACAGCTATAGCACCAGTTTGTTGTGCTACAGGTCTGTAGAGCAGCAGTGGGATTTCCCAGTGTCTGTGCTGAATGATGCTACTTCAGCTGATTCGCTGAACTGTCTCTGTGAGATTAACAGACTGGAATAATGCGCATGTTTCTCATTTTAGCTGCTTTGGCACAAATGGTGCTTTAACCTGTTGGTAACTAAAGATTCCACCTTAAAACTGCAGGATTGGCTCTGTGATTATTCTTAAACGCTACAATACCCAACTAATTAAGCTGCTTTTGAAGGCAACATTTTAATGTTGACTTGAGGTTTGCACGTGTGAAAGGGACTGACTGCATTTCATTAATATTAATTACAAGGCACTGCAAGCATGACACTGTGATTGGCAGCAGAACCCTTACAGTTCATGTGCTGTCAGCTGGCCGTGCAGGACCTTGAAGCCCTGCACGGCCATGTTTGTGGCCACAGTCGCTCTGCAAGTGCTCCAGTGAAACATACGAGCCCTTACATGACACCATGTTCCAGTTCCTCATCCACACACGGGGAACTTGCTGTTTTCTTGCTTTACTGCAGATCACGGTCTTTGATCATATCGTTATTGTCAAAGCAACATGCAAAGGATTACTGTGTTAAAGGAAGACTTTGAAATCCTTACCGCTGACACTCCGAAACCCCTGCACCAGCGTCCCGTCTGATTTCCCCAAATCCTGCACCTCCAGCGCGTCCAGCTTCTGGTAAACCTTCCTCATGTAAGGATGTGGTTTAGCATGGTGGCTTGCTGACACTTTGTTGATATGCAGCATTTCCAGAATAGCTTTGTCGAGCTCCTGCTCATCCTCGGCGTTTCTCTGCTGATCCATCAACAACAAGCCCGTTACAGAGCACAGCAGGAGGAAACCCAGCGCCACATCCGAAACCTCCAAATGTGTTCGTCCAGCCATTCTCACTTTCATTGTTTCCACCTTTATCCGAGAGGGTCAGATATCAGCACTTCTGCTGCGCTGCTGCAGACAGTCCACCCGGCAGCGTAACAGTGTGTGCAGGAACCCCAGGAGCTGTCAGAGCTTAGTGAACCTGAGGAATGCTACTTCCCCTCGAAAATACCTTCACATGGAGTTTAATGAAGCACAGTGCTGCACTCTCTGAACAACCAACCAGTGGGCCGATGCACTGGAAACCATGGCCATGTGACTCACCACACATACTCTCCATTAATCAGTCTTGATACATTTAAGCAGAAATAAATGCAATGAAAGCATCTTTATGAATATGTGGCTGCTTTAGAAGAGAGTTTATTAGTTACAGATCAAACATCATTCTCTACTCCCCTGATGATGGTAAGAAGGCTGCATTGTAACAGAAGAGGCCTCCAGCTTGTGGGAGCACACCTGGACTGCTACATGGACCCACGTTCCCCTTCAGTGTTTACACCTCGCTGCTTATGTGGCTGAAGTGGTGGTTGTTGGCTGTCGTGGTGTCTTGTTTGACATCCCTTTACAGCATCAAGTTTGGGACAGTGCCTTTAAATTAGCACAGCCTCTCTCTGGGCTCAAACTTCAAGCAGATCCTCTGCTTCCCTGGGAAGTGCTGGAGAGGAGGATCCATCAGCTATGTGATCCTTGGAAACAAAACACCAGCTGCTTTTCCTCCTGGAGTTGTGTGGCTTTGCATGTATGATGTTATACAACTGGAACATGGTGCTGCCCCCTGCAGGTAAGCAGCAGCTACTATCCAGGTCATGTATTACCCAGAGGCACTTCTTTACATTAGTGCCCTGTGAAGCCTTTAATCTGTGCTTTCGTTCAGTAATTACAAACTACTACACACTGGCTGTCAGAGTGTTTCCACTCTGGCTGCAAGAGGAGGAAGGCGTCTCTACTTGTCTCTCGGGGGCGGAGTTTGTTACCCAGAAAGGAGCCAGATTCTTTCAATGAGGCAGTTGAGAGGAGAAGGAAGGAAGTGCCAGCTGTTCAGGTAAGAACATGTTTAAGTGGTGATCTTTGTTGGAGGACCTTGTGCTGTTGTCTTGCACGTCTTCTTCATCTCCTTTTGTTCTTGTGTGTTTTTTAGCTTCATACATCTGTCTTCATGTGTGCATGCTATTGTGCTGACATTCACCTTAAATCTGAGGACTGCACTGAGCTTGAATACAGCAGGATACGTGCTCCATATAAAACTTGTTAAAACTCGTAATTATTACTAACTGTGCATTTAAGGAGGATGATGAGCTTCAGACAACAAAACATGCTCGTGCTGTGTCCTGCATGATGTTCAGCTGTGCACAGATTCATCACTCTGAGCTCCTCTTTCTTCCTTCACTTATATGCAGTCTCTTGGACATTTTGCTGTACTCTACTCAATGGCAGTGACATGTTAGCAGCCTGTGATTTCAACAGCGTTACCTTTTTCCCCTCGTGGCTTTAAAAAGCGCTGGCTGCTGAAGGTCCCGTCATTATGTCGATGAGACGATGAGACGAAGGAATGGAGCAGTTACACATCAGCGTTGTGTGCTGGGCTTGGAAAAGAAACCAGGGAGGTCCTCATCTTATTTAAGGGATTATGAAATGCTGTTTGACCTTAAGAATATTTTATGACCTTATCGGAGACGCACCACATGTCAGCTTGTTGTGTGTCCCCCACCATCATCCGTCAGGATCACCACAGCCTGTGGTTCAGGAGTGGACAGCAGACAGAACATGTCTTGCTGATGTACTGTGTAAGGACTGTAACACAAGAGCCAAAACAGGAAGAGGATCAACCCAAAGTGCTGCAGGCAGCGTAACACTTGGACCTTTCCCAGGACTCCTGCCTCCACACTGATGCACATCAGGCACAGAGACATCCAGCTCTGTGAGAGGACTCGACACACAGACATCAGCATCATGCAGCGCCATGTAGTCCTGGACAGTTATCTGACCTGCCATGCTTTGTTTGTCCGCTCCATCTCATCCACAACACTGATGCTGAGTGATGAGCTCTGGCTGTCCAAAGGTGTTGGATAAGGTCCGTGTCCAGACTCTGTCCAGGCTGGTTCTGTAGTTTCATTATAGAGACTCTGTGCATCCACACAGAGCAAACTGCTGTCATCACGCTCCATTAGCTACTGTACCCAAACACACAGTATCTGTCTGCAGGTACAGATGTGTGCTGCATATTTACAGCTGTGTACTTGACATGCAAACACATCTTGTAGCGGCTGTCGTCGTTTTGAAAAACATTTGGAGCACAGCAGCATTTTTCCACTCCAGCACCTTTGACCTGAGCTGTGTCTGAGGAGGTCTGATCGCACGACTGCAGCCAACAAATACATCTTTTAAAAATAAACAAAAGTTCTGAACAACAGCTGTTATATACTCTGCAAAGCATTGTTCAAACTAAATGAAAACTGGAAGCTCAAAGCATGTCGGTCAGTTTGTGAAGCTCATCAATAGTTATTGTGTGCACCAGATTATAAATTGTTATGAGAGGAATTCATTACATCAGTGTGGTGAACAAAACCACAGAGAGAAGATCTCTGACCGACAACCAGGAATGACAGAGGGGCGCACTGCATCTCTAATAACAATCAATTTAACTTTATTTACACAGCGCCAAGTCACAACACAGTCGCCTCGAGGTGCTTTATATTGTAAGGTAATAATACATACAGAGAAAGCCCAACAATCATGTGACCCCCTGTGAGCAAGAACTTTGGCGACAGTGGGAAGGAAAAACTCCCTTTTAACAGGAAGAAACCTCCAGCAGGCTCAGGAGGATACTTGGGTTTCACTGAAGTTTCAGAATAAAGGTCCATCATTTACTCAACTGCTCTGTGTTGTTATACATCTGATCGGCATCATTGGAAATCTATGCTGACTGTACATGGAGAGTATTTACACAGGAGGACAGAAAGCACAGCTTTGTGCTGTCACCTCATCTTTCTACCCGGTTAAAGCACACACTGTAACTTCACACGCTTTTGCAAAACAAATGTTTCATTTTTACCTGGACCAGCGCACTTTGGGGAGCTTTTTCTCTTAAATGCGTAGTACTACATCGAGAGGTTGAGGATGAACAATCAGAAAAGCTTTCTTGAGACACACTAAAGCTCTGACCAGTGGAAATCCAGTTTTCCCACACAGCTCCCACACATGCGGGACAAGCTGCAGCATGTTCCCTGCACAGAGGGTGATTATAAGGTGCTTCGTGTGTGAGGTCTGGGACAGCTGTCCTACCTGAGGAACACGCTGAAAGAATGTGGAGGGTTGAGATCAGCTTTCAGATACTGAACAGCTCTGATCTGCATCCTCAGCCTGATCGACAGTCAGACAGGACTAAGCTGTATTGATTACTGTGGAAAAGTAACGGCTCCAGAAACGAGACAGTCTGTGTAAGCTGAACTGGGCAGCATGTGAAAACACTAACAATCTAAAGCATCCTGTAGGAATTTATTTAGCAGTTGGGTTAATGAAGCCTTTCCCACTGGAGCTGTCCTAAAGAAGTTTGGCAGGAGCAGGCGTATGTGTCCCAAACATGTCTGGAGCTGTCTCGTTGCTGTTCCCTCACTTATAATTACCAAAACCACAAACAGCTTTGTGTCGCTGGTTTCAGAAAGCGCCAGTGTGTTTACTCCAGCTTCATGCTCTTTGTTTCTGGTGCCACTGATGGAGCTACAAAGGAGTGACAGAGATAACATTCATACTGAAACATGTCCAAGGTGAAAGCTTCTATTACACCTGTTTCATTTGGAGCTGCTTGTTTGGTTTGACATGTTCATTTAGACCCAATAGTGTAAGTTTATATCAGCATCATGTTTTCAATCGTTTTCATTTGTAGAGCACATAATTACTCAGTGGGTTAGTTGGTGGGTGGGTGGGGGGTCTTTCTCGCAGGATTATTCAGGATGTGTGACCAGCAGCTTGGGGGAAATGATTATTTGAACCCTTTATAAATTAGAAAGAAATGAACAATCACTCATTTGCATCTTTAGTTTTAATGGAGAGAACATCACCCACAAACCCAAAAACACGTCATATAAAAGTTCCAATGATTTGCAGGCTGTGATTGGCTCCATTACAGATACTCCTGATCTCCACCCAGCAGCTGGAGAAAGCACATCTGTCCACAGAATGATGGTGTTTTCCCCCCCAGCCTCTCCACCACCATGGACCTGACCAAAGACTGGTCAAAGGATGTCAGGGTTGTAGATCTTGTTGGAAAGGTGACAACTGTTGGTGCAGTCATTCAGAAACAGAAGAAATGTAAAAGAACCATTAATCACTCTGGTCTGGAGCTCCTGGGAACATCTGGCCTCATGAGATGTGGATGATCATCAGAAAGATCCTCACTGAAAGAGCCTGATGCTCTGGAGGCGTCTGGGACCAGAGTCCCCAGGAACAACACTGATAACACATAAAGGCAAACGTTTCCATCATCAGTGGCTGATGCCCTGTTTGGGAATCAAACTGTCTTGAAGCAACTCACTGGAGACTCTGCAAATATTTTGGTGACTAGCTAGAAATGATATGCTCACAGCATCATGAGTGTCATCATATCCTGTTCACTTTATTTCCCATTACCATCCCACCTACAGTCTGATGGTGCCACAGAGGTCAGGGGTCATACTGACACTCTTCATGTATGAAATGCTTTGAACTGAAATCTTTTCGCTTCCTTTGCAGTTCCTGACTCATCCTCCCGCCTGGCACAAGCTCAAAGCCAGGAAGCTGAATCAGCATGCAGCCAGAGTAAAGTCCAGCAGGGATCCTTTCATTGGCTGAAGAGTTGAACTGAAGCGTTTTCCTGAAGGTGATCGTGCTCTTGTTTGCTGCAGGCCTGAAGGATCCTCGAGACGTTGGCTTGTGACTGACAGCAATGGGTTCACCTGTTCGACTCCTGGCCTGGATGTGCCTTCCTCTGCTTTTGGTTGAAATAACCTGTGCATTGCATGGTTCCCTTGTAAAAGTCAACAAGGGGTTAAAAGTGAAACGAGGCCAATCGGCCTACCTTCATGTGGAGGACTTGCAGTTCCACATTCCCCATCAGAAGGATTCGTGCAAGTTGGAGGTGGTGGTGAATGAGCCCATAACTCAGCGAGTAGGAAAACTGGTGCCTCAGGTAATAAAAGCAAAGCTGTTATTGGACGTCATGTTTCACACTAAACTTCTTATTGACCACTGAACACCCAGTTGTAGTATTTCACGTCAAAAGTGAATTTGATCCATTAGTATTTCTTTTAATTGTATAAAACAGTAATTATGACATGATGAGTGACGGAGCAGCTACTTAAACATCACAATGAAACTGTTTATATCAGCTTCTCACTCACTATTCTGGCATTCCCAATGATAATGATTATAAAATGATAATCATTTAATCATTAATTATAAACTAATTTAACATAGTCTTATAAAAGCCCAGTGACAAAACAACCATGGGACCAGTTTACCCAGTCTGGGACAGAGTTTTCTAGGCCCCAGGCTGGATCCAGGTGGGAGCTTGAAGGACAGAATCTGGTTTGTTTCATCAGATGATCTGCATGTGAGGTGAGCTGTCAGCTGATCAAACTGATCACTGGTGATGGGGTGGTGGGGGTGGGACAGGCCCTAACACAGTCAGGGTCTCTGGGAGCCTTTGTTCAGAGGCATCAAGTTCCAGCTCAGGCAGAGTTGCTACAGCATTCCAAAGGAGGCTGGGAACGCTGACTCCAAATGCAGCGTGATCCCCACAACGCTGTGACGCAACTGCCTGCTGGTGTCTGTTGAGCTAATGGAAGACACCAGAGGTGAAAGGAGCTGTCAAAAGGAGGAGTGAGGGGTGGTGGTTCCCATCTTCAAGAAGGCTGAGTGAAAGTGTGCTTCAACTATAAGATCACAATACTCGGCGTCCTTGGGAGGCTTCTTCCTCCATAGCCTGTCTCCTGATACGCAGCAGAAAATGGATGGATGGGCTCGGTCCGCTATGGCACGACTGCCGGCAGAACCCCAGACGCCACAGCAGCCTGCAGCGGGCTGCAGAGCCCACGGGCTCGTCACCGCAGCCCGCTGTGGCTTCTGCTCCGTGGCTGCTGGGTGACCCCACGTCTGTCCTCAGCTCCTACCAGGAAGGTGGCGCAGTAGCCTCTCCGGTGGTCCTCCTTGGGCTTTCACACTCTGGGGGGCCTTTGGATGTCTGGCCCCGGTCTCCTCCATATCTGCGTCATGCTCTGGGGGGCGGGGCTACAGCTTCCCACACCCTCTAGCAGATGTTACATGGAGAAACGTTTTGAACTCAAGCGCACGCACAGACTTTATCTTCCTTGGCTGCTGTTTTAAAGCACATCGTGTGCTGTCCGTGTTGCGTGCTGCTCAATAACATTCAATATTTAGTATTTACTGTTACTTACACCTGTGCAGGTTGTTGCTCTCATCTCTGTGTTGTTCTCTTTGTTCTTCTTTTAACAGGTGATCCAACAGATTTTCTCTGTTTCTCTTCCTCTCTTTCTCTGTGATTGTCCAATTTGTAATAATTTAAAATAAAGTAAATAAATAAACAATAATAATATAGCATTGCCATATTGTTCCTATTGAAAAAATAAATCTTTCCTGGTTGCCAAAGTATAGAAGAGAAAAAACTGAATGGACAGTGTTTTGATGTTATTCAGGTGTTGTTCAGACTGCCAGAGGCTGATCTCTGTTGTTGACAGACAAGTTTCACCTCCAGCCGCTCAGTGTGGTTTTCTTACACTGCAAATGTCCAGTTATAGGTCAGGTCTTAGAAAACCCCCGTTTCTATTTATTTTCTGTTTAATTAGAGATATATATAGAGATATATACTCTTTTGCCTTTGTTGAATAGTGTAAAGTTAGACAGGACACTGTGGGGAAGTAGAGGGGGAAGACCCACAGCAGTGATCTGCAGCTCAGACATGTGACATGTAGTCGCCATGACGCTGAGCTAAAGCAGCACCCAGGAAACATTTCTGAAAAGAGCCAAAAATGCTGCAAATAAACTTACTGTGAAAAACTTGAGCTGTATGATGAAACATGTTTGTTCAGTGACGATGGCTTTGACTCGTTGTACTTGGTGATTTTCACCTCACAGGTGTTTGATTGTGATTATCTGGCTGATGAAGTAAAGTACGTCCACAACGGCTGCCCATTGTTGACAGAAGACACTGTCAAGCTTCGCCTGTACAGGTAAACATCTGCTGAAGTCCTTCATGCAGGCTTTTAAAGAGACTGTATATTTCACACATGAAGAAACACATTTCTGAATCATTTCCTTTTTACAAGACTCTTTACTGGGACACAGTTTGTTATTTATCTGTGAAGGTCTGTTTTTCTTTGACATCAGATTCACAGAGACAGAGACATACATGGAGGTCTTTGCCATCCATGTAGAAATTATGGAACCTGAGTGCACCATCATTAGGTTGGGGCCAAAATCCCTGGAGGTTCCCGAGTTCTACAGCCTCTCGAATGCTGTGGATGGAAATGTGGTCTCCTTCCACTATGAAAGCAGGTCAAGCTTGGATTGTAGCATCCATCTGAATAGTCACGACACCCATCTGCCAACCCACGGGCAGCTGGTCACAGGGGAACCAGAGAAAGCCACAAGGAGAGGGGATGAGCCGGAGACTTTCATCCATTTGCGTCAGCAGCTGGGTAATCCATGACACTGGTTGAATATTAGATCCTAAAATCAAAATAAAATAACGAGGAAAAGTCATTTTTATGCTTCACTGAGAGCAGCTAGCAGTGCACGAGGCATTTCATGGACGCCCGGCCTTCATGTTCTTGTGAATACATCTAAAACATGAAATGAACATTGACCTGGACTCCAGGATGACCTGATCAGATGTTGGTGTGACTGAAGCTCACAGAATGTCGAACACACTGAATTATGTAAACGCAAAGTCATCTTCACTGAGATGTCAAATCAGTTTTAGATATACCAATTTGGAGCACCGTCCATAACAATATTTTCATTATATTTGCCTTTGGCATGGCAGCTACTTGAGGTGTCACACTGAATGTAACCAAAATCCAGATGGTGATGTTATGGTCATGGTTACGTGTCGTGTCATCATGTAGACAACAAAGCCAGAGCAACGTGTCGGTCTGAAGACTGCCTGAAGGGTCTGAAGCTGGTGAAGCTCACCAAAGTTTCCTGTGAGGACTTCCTGGTGATGGGGCTGAGGTATCAGCATACAGACCCTCCATCTCCACATGTGGATTACATTGCAGTCAGACTGGATCTGAAGGACACCAGGAGTGGCAGCATATATCAGGTAATTATACACCTTATATGTACTTCACTTTAAGTTTCCATGAATTACACATTTGATAGAAAATTCTTCTCCTGGTGTGTTTTAAGTCTGAACAGGCCTGGATCCCAGTGCAGATCACTGGTGCAATGCCCAACCAGCCTCCCACACCAGCCTACATGTCCACGTTTGTTCTGGAAGTCGACCAGTTCATCCTTACTCCGCTCTCCACTGCTACGCTGGATGCTGACGACGAAGAAACTCCCAAACAGCTTTTAGTGTTTAACGTCACGACACCTCCTCAGGACGGCTTCATCACACATCTGTCTGACCACACTCGCCCAGTCTCCTCCTTCACGTGGCTTGATCTCAATGACATGCTCATTGGATATCAGCCTGCTAACTTCTCTCATAACCAACGCAGGAATTATGAGGTCAGCACATCCAGCTTTACTGCTCTTTTTTCATGCATTATGTCTTTGTGTCCTGGTGTGTAAAGCTTCTGTTTAATTACAGGTGGAGTTTGAAGTTCATGACTTTTATTTTGAGAAGAGCCCACCACTTACTGTTCACATGTCTGTAAGGACTGCAGACACAAACGCTCCAAGGGTGTCCTGGAACATGGGTACGTCATCACTGTCACATGACCTGAGCATTCTGGTTGGTTATAACTAAAAATATAGTCAAAGGAGCATGCAAAGAAAAGCGTCTGGACTTGAAGAAGCTTCTCAGATGAGAGGTGAAACGTCTTCAAGTAACTTAAAGAAGTCCAGACGCTTTTCTTTGCAAGCTCCTTTGACTACGATGACCTGGATGACTGAGAACCTTCACAGACAACTAAAAATATAGACTGTCAGGTTATTGTTTTGGTGTTCAAGAAAACAAAGTGATGTTTGTAATTTGCTGTAAACATATAGAAAGACATTTCATCTTTCCGTCTTTGGTGCTGCTGGTGTCCTCCAGAATGACCAGTTACATGCATTTTAACCATTAACACTTTGGTTTGTAGGTCTCAGCCTGTTAGAGGGTCAGTCTCGTCCAATAACGTGGGAACAGCTTCAGATCGTGGACAACGACAACCTGGATGCCGTTCGTATCATAACTGTGGACGGCCTGCAGCATGGACAGCTAACAGTCAGAGGTGCTAACACAATTTATTTATATGGCACCAAATCACAACAACAGTCACCTCAAGGAGCTTTACACTGTAAGACAAAGACCGTACAATAATAGAGAGAAAACAGAGAAAACTCAACCATGAACAAACGTTTTGATACCAGTGGGAGGGAAAAACAGGAAGAACCAGGCTCAGGGAGGGGCGGGGCCATCTGCTGCGACGGGTTGGGGCTGAGGTGAGGAAGACGGGACAAAGACACGCTGTGGAAGAGAGCCAGAGGTTAATAATAACTAACAATTAAATACAGAGATTTGTATAAACACACAGATTGTGAAAAACAGCTGCAGCACAGTACCTGTGACACCTACAGCATGCTCTAATCGCTCTAATAGGATATTATGGTCGACAGTATCGAACGCTGCACTGAGGTCTAGCAGGACAAGCACAGAGATGAGTCCACTGTCAGAGGCCATAAGAAGATCATTTGTAACCTTCACTAAAGCTGTTTCTGTGCTGAGCTCTGAAACCTGACTGAAACTCTTCAAATAAACCATTCCTCTGCAGATGATCAGAAACTTATTTCCATGACAGAAAGTGTTGCAATGCTAACAAACGAATGGTGTCATTGTGTAGTCTCAGCTGAATCTAAATAAGAGACCTGTTCACATTTCATATGAGCCTTTGAGCTCCTCCATCACTTAAGCCGGAGAAAGTTGGTGTTCAAAAATTGTTTGATGTCATCTTTTTGTCCATTTTGTTGAAAAAATGAAATTATGGAAACATTGTTGCATTTCTTGCTTAGTCTGTCTGGAGCTGTCTGTGGGAACAGTGTTATCACCCAGCCAGTGTTTGACCCCCACAGTGGGATCTGTCCCGTGCACAGTTTCACACGTCACCATTTGGTCATATTTGCACTGACGTCTTGGTTCGGATGCTGCCTGTATCTGTATCTGTTTGACTGTAATTGTTTGATATGATTCCAGGTACAAAGGGCTTCATGTTTACTGTCAATGACATAAAAGGGGGAGTGGTCTGCTATCACCATGACGACAGTGACTCCACCAAAGACTTCATAATCTTTCGCATCACTGACGGTCATCATCAGACCCGGCACAAGTTCCCCATCAAGATCCTCCCCAAGGATGACACGCCTCCTTTTCTTATCACCAACATGCTGCTGGAGGTCCCTGAAGGCCACACAGCTCTGCTGAGAGGCTCCATCCTTCAGGCCTCTGACATGGACTCCAGTGATGACTACATCCTCTTTAACATTACCCGCCCCCCTCAGTCAGGAGAGGTTATGAAAATTCCTGGACCAGGGAAAACAGGTCAGAAAATTAATCATGTGTTTATACTTGTATCGTACCGAGCGTCTCTTTGTGTTCTAACCACGTCGTATCGTACGTACTGGTTTTAATCCAGGTTACCCTGTCAGCCACTTTTTGCAGAAGGACCTGTCTCAGTCAAAGGTTTACTATCGTCATCTTGGACATGAGGTGTCTGATGATTGGTTTGAGGTGGTACTGTCTGATTTCCATGACCCACCCAACCTATCAGAGGCTCAGGTGTGTAGCACTGTCTCACCGTAAAGATACTGTAATTTAGTTTGGATGAGGACGTACTATTGAGCGAAGCACCAGGCTGCTCTGACACAGCTCAGTCACATTTATCTATATTCCCCAAATACTAAATACTCCTCATTCTTAAGCAAACCTCTAAATGTAGCAGCAGAGAGCTTCACATCTATGGATACGTTTTTAAACGGCTCTTGGCTAAACAGGTGGACACAGTGAAATCTCGTTTCCTTGTAAAGTTCATGAAAAAAGAAGCTGAAACTCTTCCCTTTGTCTTTGATTTCACATGATGTCCAGGAACACAGCCCAGAGTGCCCCACACAACGTGCACTGGCAGCACATGGGGCGCATACATAACCTATCTCGTCAGATTCTTTGTTGTTTATTTGCTTGTTTGTTTGGAGGTGGTGATGGTGCACGTGGAGCCGGTTCCCGACAAACCTCCTAAAGAGGTTCCAGGTTCCAGTCGGAGTCTTGTGCTCAAAGAAACGGACGTAGTCCACATCACACGGCAGCAGCTCCACTTTGTAGACCAGCAGTCAGCTGACAAAGAGCTCACGTTTACTGTGACTACTCCACCTTTTTACTCTCGTCCCCACAGGTGAGTCGCCTCAGCTTCACAAACCTGCTGTGGGGAAATGTTCGGTCTGAATTTTTGCTGTCTTTGTGGTGTCGTCTTACTGAGCAGCAATCCGGACGCGGGGAGGCTGTTTCTGGTCGACAGCATACCCAAATTTACCAAAGACGCCAGCGCGCCAATGCTGAGGGTCTTCACTCAGGTAAACCTTTATTTCTTAGTCAGGTAGATGTTGCAAGCACATATGTGGTCTGGCTCAAAACTCTGGTTCCTTCCTGTTTGCAGCATGCAGTAAACTTCATGAAAGTAGCCTACATGCCTCCTATCATGGACATCGGCCCGCACCCCCAGCAAGTCCAGTTTGTTCTCTCTGTAACCAACCATCGAGGTAAAACAGTCACTGGGATCTGCTTTAACATCACTGTAGAGCCGGTGGACAACCAGCCGCCACAGGTGGAAAAGAAAACGATCACATTCGTATCTTTTATCACATGCAGCAATGTGAATGCATAAAATAAACGTGATTACATTCTCCTTCAGGTTGTTTCCAAGCCTCTGACCGTAGATGAGGGAGGGGAGTGCAGGCTTGGCCCTGAACACTTGCTGCTGTCGGATGAAGACTCTTCAGAAGAAGCTCTGCGGGTGGAGCTGCAGAGGGAACCCCAGCATGGGGCTCTGCATCTCAGTGGCCTCCTGATGAAACCAGGGCAAAGCTTCACTCTGCAAGATCTGCAAAGCCACAACGTTCGGTCAGACGATCTTAGTTCTGTTTGCCGCTGACGATTTAAAATGCTTTGCATGTCTCTTGCATGTATAGGAACGATTGGGATTACATCTTCCTACACTGCGTTCTGGAGCTTGCACATATAATCTTCTTATACAGCCGATCACCTCTGTCTGCAGTTTTTCATTTGCACTGCCAGCTTTTGCAGAAACAGTTTATTCCTTTCTCAGGATCATGCAGTCATGTGCTTGTCTTAATGGAGCATCCATGCAGCATCCCAGTATCTGGAGTTTCCAATCTTATCTTGCTACCATAAAGCATCTAAAGTAACCTGGTGTAGCTGCTGCTGGATAGTGACAACAGGAGCCTCTGTGAGCACAAGGTGTCCTTTTAAGGTGCTGGTGCTCAGGACTCTGCATGATTAATGAAATGTTCCATCATTTCCTCAACAAACACAATCAATACAAACCAGGCTTATTGTATAATAGCAGTATTTGTACTTGCTGTTGACTCATTGGTTCATTTTTAGGATCTTAAATTGTCTTCGCTCTCGCTCGCTTCTGTTTTTACTGTTGTTCTTCCTCAGTCACCGTCCTCTTCACCCTCTCTGTAGGTGATTACTTTAAACATCTGATTCCATGTTAAGATGACACATCCAAGTCATATCTGTGTTCATCTGCCATATAGGTACAGTCATGACAGCTCAGAAACTACACAGGACAACATTGAATTCACTGCAACAGACGGGACCAGCTCAGTCATTTTTGTTTTGCAAGTGATGGTAATTAAAGAAATGCCCAACATCCAACACAAAACAGAGAGTTTGCACTTGCTTCACCCTCTTTGTCCATTTCCAGGTGAAGCCCATCAATGATGAGGTCCCAGTAGTCGGTGCAGGTTTGAAAGCAGGTCTCAGCTGTGCAGAGGGGCAGGAAATAGTCCTCACCGCAGAGTACATCTATGCCACTGATAGAGACAGCGACAACAGCAGCCTGTCCTTCCTAATTGTGCAGCAGCCGCATCACGGTGTGGTGCTGAGAGAAGGTGCAGCGGTGGATCGCTTCATCCAGGCAGACATCACCGCAGGGATCGTCACATATAAACACACAGGTGCAAACAGAGAAAGAGTCGTATACCTATTATAGATATATGCAAGTCATTAGTGTGATGGCTGATGCTGTTGGATGGATGGTAACAGTAACATCATCAGGAATCTCATGTGACTGATGGTCTTAGAAGCATATTTTAAGACCAGTTTCTCTCATTGAACGCTTGGTAACATCAACGTTTTCTGTGATTGGATATGACCTGGTCTCATTCTGCTCCTTTTAGAAACCACAGTCATGGGTAACAAACATGTAACCTCAGGATGTGCCTGTCAGCCATCGGTACTCACAGTCTGGAAATTTCAGTAGCACACATGTCACCTCGTGTCATCCGGTTCACCTGCCTCTCAAACACTGTCATAATGATGTAAAGCCCCGACAAAAGCTGGGACGCTGAATAAGACACAAGTAAAATATTGCAATGATGTGTAAATCAGACAAACACACATTTATTTCAAATATATGAAACACATTGAAAATATGAGAAATGTATTTAATTCAATGAAAGAAATGAATCTTTCCTTGTAGCAGCAGTTGATGCACGTCTGGAGACCCGGTGCTGAACTCTTGTTGTCCTCATGTCGAGGACAGTCCAGAGCTCTTCTTTGTCATGTTTGTTTCAGCATTGATCAGAGCTGATGTTTGGTCTCGTCTTTGGATCACAAATTTCTTCAGATTTTCAAAATCTTTTGACGACATCCTCCTGCGACCCAGGCTGTTAGTTTATGTTCCCTGTCTGTGTCTTTTGACCTATGTGAGCTACCTGCTAAAACAATGATGTTTCATGTGGCCTCCAAAGAGGCAGAAATCACAAAAAAGTTCACCTGAAAGAGACTTTTTCCTTTCTCAGAAGGATATTATGCAGATGATGGTGGTGAGGAGGACCCGACGTGCAGACACTCGGAGGCGGAAAGTAAACTTAGATTTATTGTTAGTATTAAATCCGGTTCTTTGTGTTCTTTACGGCAAAGACAGACACGGCTCAAAGTGGCAAAACTGAGAATACAAACAAACTAAGCAGACAGAACACACAGAGTGGACATCCCAACACAGAGGAACACACAGGGCTTAAATACACAGCAAATCAGGACAAACGAGACAGGGGAAGCAAAACCTGATACAATAACCTGAGACACAGAAAGTAAAACAGGAAACATAACGGAGACGCGGACTTGACAAGGGGATACAGCAGAAACCAAAAGACCAGAAAAGATCAGTAATATCAAAATCAACATGAATAATGTAAAAACTCCGGGTGGCATCCCCAGGTCTGCTCACATCAGGGGCTATTACAATAAACAGGAAGCATGCAGACTGAGACACAGAACAGGAAACCAGAAACTATCACTGACAAAGAATAATCCGAAGAGTCTCAGTGGAAGCAGAAAATACTGCGTCACCCTCGACTGATTCCCGTCTGTGGTCTCCCACCAAGCTGTCAAATTATCAGTTCACATGTTATAAATGTTACTGAGGTGTGACAGAGACGCAGCTGCTCCTCTAACGGTTCTTATCACGTTTGTGGTTTTAGAAGTAGAGATCGGACTCGCTCCTCGCCATGACACCGTCACCTTTGTCATTTCTGACGGAGAGACGGAGACGCTGGCTTTATGCTGCAGTGGAGGGAGTCCTGTCAGGACCAGCAGCACCGCTCACCTGAGGCAGACGCTACCCGTGTACGACCTGCAGATCACCGTGTTTCCTGTTGACAGCCAACCACCTACGCTAGAAACACGTGAGCGTCTCACCTTTAGTCACTCAGGGAAAAGCAAAATGTACTTTGTTGATATCGACGCCCTGTTTGCTTGTTGGTAGCAGACATCTTTAAAGTGAATGAAGGTGGGACGGCCCCCATTACTGCGGCTCACCTGAAAGCCTCCGACGTGGACACAGTGCTGGACGAGCTGGTCATCAGCCTGACCTCCCCGCCTCAGTTTGGCTACATTGAAAATGTCCTCCCCAGTCCGGGATTTGAGAAAAGCAACACAGGAGTGAGCACAGGTGAGCGTCTCGCTGTACGTGACCACAGAGTCAGTATTTGATGTTTATTTCAACCGCTTTCTCTCAGCTTCTTTTTCATACAAGGACATCACTGAGGGTCATGTCAACTATGTGCAGTCCAGACATCAGAGGGTGGAGCCAACAGCTGACCACCTGATGCTCTGTGTGTCAGACGGCAAACACAGCTCCGCCCACGTCTCTTTCTACATCATTATAAACCCCACAAATGATGAAGTGCCAGAGCTGGTGGCTCACAACATCACGGTAAGTTTTTATCAACTCTTGTTGATCATAGTACTCATGACTGTTCGTTGAACATGGTCATCACGTCCGTTTATGTAAAGGTACACGAAGGACAAATGAAGCGGCTAGACTCGTCTGTCTTGCATGCGACGGATCTGGACATCCCCAAGAACGTGCTGCTCTTTAGCGTGGCCACACCCCCTCGACACGGCAGCATCATCGCCCACAGCAGTGGAGAGCGAGAGAAACGAGAGGCCCAGCATCAGCTTCCTGTGGTTGCCTTTACTGTGGAGGATCTTATAAATGGTATGTTTTACATGTTAAAGCTTCAGTTATGACTGAAATAGTTTACAAATGTTTTACATTACTACAGATGATCCAAACAACATGAAAGATATTTAAATAAACTCATGTTACCGAATACAAACCCACTAATGTGCACATTTGATTAAAAATGAATAATTTAAATAAATGAACTGAGTCAAAACAACGTGCTCGTCACTGTCCAACAGCTGTGGGTGTGGTGTACGTGCACGACGACTCTGAGAGTGTGGAGGATAGTTTCACCATCCAGCTGACTGACGGACGGCACCACGTCCTGAAACAGGTGACGGTTAAAGTGCTGCAGGTGAACGACGAGAAGCCCCAGCTTACCAGGTTGGACCAACATTTCCTCCTTTAAAGTCGGTGCAGCATCGATTGTGCAAAACAAAGTGAACGTTGTACCGAGCTTGTGTCCTTCAGGAACGCCGGCCTAGACGTGGATCCAGGTGACAGCAGACTGATATCCAGCGCGTCACTGTTCGCACAGGACCGTGATACCCCTCCTTCAGAGCTCATGTACATGTTTGAAAGTGTTCCAACCCAAGGACTGCTTCAGCTTAAAGTTAGTGCAGTATCATTTTATCATATATACACAATATATCAGTTTGTTTGGTGGAAGAAGAGATTAAATTTATACACAATAAGTCTGAAGCAACTTAAACATCGAGAGCCTCTGATGTGCAGCACCATCCACGTGCAGCACGTTTTAATTTAACAGGTGCTTTTGTCTCTGAGACACAAACGATGGTGATGTTAAAAGTCTGCAGCACTTATTATACTGCTGTAAATCACAAGGATAAGGGCAACTGGGACGTTGTTCTCCTTGCCAACTCTGTTTTTGCACTTTTATTCTTTTCCTTTAAGTCCATGTTGTTTCTTTACATCTGCATCTTAAGACTCAAGGGTGACCGACCATTACTCCCTTACCAAGGAATTTGCTGTGTTCCTAACTATGTCTCATCTGATCTCAGGAGAATCAGGGCTGGGTCACACTGGCTGCTGGGAAGAACTGCACCCAAGAAATGGTCGACATGAACCTTCTACGTTATGTAAACACAGGCCGTCGGGCTGCTCAAAGTCAGGATTTCTTTGTCTTCCATTTGCTGGATGGAAAGAATCAGTCACCCTCACAGCACTTCCAGATCTCCATCAAAGACCAAGACAAAGGTATCGCAGCTTCATTTAACTTGTGTAGGTTCCTGATCAATGACGAACGTTCATCCTGCTCAGTGTCGGTAAGCAGAATTCATACCAACTATAATATTTTAAAACACTGATGTGGGAGATAAGAGTCAGCAAATCTACTGACAACTGCAAAAGATCTGAGAGACTGAGACTGAATCATTTTGAACAAATAACAAAAATGTTCTAAAATAGCAGGAATCTTGGAATATTCGAGTCAACTACACACACACACACACACACACACACACACACACACACACACACACACACACACACTTTATGTGCTGGACACACCCTACACCTGGGGTCTTGCCTGGTGTGATGGACCCCAGCCTCTATGGATCTTGTACTCAGAGCTTGTTCTTGTGCTGCCGTGATTAGTGCCTCTGTGCTTGCTTCAGTCCAGCTTTGTCCAGCCACTGGGATCCAAACACAGGACAGAGGGGGCAAAGAGAAACACGAGGGCCAAGGGATCAAAACCCAGGAACCATAGAAATAAATCACAAAGAACTGAAAACGCTGGGTCGAAATGACCCAGACCTGTGACAGTCTATATGTCAGCATCTCCTCCTTTGGCCAGCTTATTATGCCAGCAGGGTATGTGGTCACGGGCAGGGCGTAGGTGTTGATAGCCTGTGCAGAACAGCAGTGGGGACAGAGCTTCTCCCTGGCACAACACTTGATGGTTTCACATTCCCACTGAGTTCCTGATGAAGCCTCTGAGGGTCCTGTTGATCTTGTAGAGCTTTGGGATCCCAGGATCCAGGTGTGAGTCATAGACTTTATTTCAGTCAAATCAGCAGTGCACAGGTTGGTCAGTCTGGTCAGGCTGCTCAGTCTACCAGTAACAGGGGTTTCACTCCTCAGGTATTCTTGCCCCTTTCTGTGCCCCACTCATGTCTTGACCCATGTGCCTGTTCGTCTTAGCCGCTATGATGCCTGACAGGAGCTTCCACGTGGTACTGAGGCAGGTTATGGGCCAATAGGATGTCTGCCAGGGTGATGGTTACGGGACCCTGCATAGGAAGGTTGCTGTGGTCTGCTATTAGATCCATTAGCCACTGAGCATTGCTGCTGTGTCTTCTCCTGTTTGCTCTTCCGGTATTGCTCTGTCTCCAGGCTTGGTGTTCTCATCTTCCTCCCCTGCCACTGAGGTTATACCATGGATGGATGTTTCCTTGGAGTGTAGCTGGGTTATTCTCCTGCCTTCTATCTCTCTGGTATACCTCTTCAAATGGCAGTTTCCAATGTCTCGATGCTGGCAGCTTGCTGTGCTTCTTAGGCACCCCTTTCTTCCTCACACCCTTTAGCCGGTAGTTGGCTAACGTCCCTCCGTGCTACCTTCACTTTAGCTGATGGCCTGTAGTCTCCATGGAGGACACTGCTCCTTGTTGCTGTTCATCTTGCAGCCAAGCATCAGCGTGATCTCTGCTGCTGGTGTAGATCAGCTGGTTGGTTTCAGTGATGGTCACAGCAGGGATTGTAAGTGATGCTGCATTCATATCGTCTAGTAAACCTGCTGAGAGTACTTGATGTAGTCTTGGTGACCGGCAACGATACCTAATACACCCATAGCATACAGCCACCTAATCTCAGTCCAACAAAACAATATTTTAGTCATTTGTGTAATAAATGCAAATCTGAAGAGAGGAAGTGTCTGCAGTGAAGTCACACCGTGTACTTTGTCTTTTTAGGAAACATCGTCATCTTTGTGAACCCAGCGAACGTCAGCCGTGGAGATCGCATCGTTCTCACCACCCATGTGCTGCAGGCCACAGATGGCACAGACCAGCCAGAGGAGCTTCTGTACGTCATCACCAGCCCACCTGCTCATGGACACATAGAGTACATGAAACATCCTGGCATCATCATTTCTACCTTCAGCCAGATGGACATAGCAGCCAACCTGGTGGCTTATGTTCACGATAACAGAGCCAGCACGCCCAAAGAAACTTTCCAGTGAGTCTGAAACGCTGTCTGAGATCAAGGAAAGCTCTTTCAAACGATGCTTCGTATTTAACTTTGACCTGCAGCTTTTCTTAATGAGACAGACCTTTCAAGATCCCATTTCAGTGGGATTCACTCAGTTATTGGTTGTTAGACTAATAACCCAAACTGGTGGAGAATCAAACAGCACATGGGTCACCACCACCTCCACCCTTAAACCTGGTTCTGTTGGAGGTTTCTTCCTGTTAAAAGGGAGTTTTTCCTTCTCACTGTTGCCAAAGCACTTGCTCATAGGGGCTCATATGATTGTTGGTGTTTCCACTGCTTTCACTATATTATTGTAGGGTCTACCTTACAATATAAAGCGCCCTGAGGGAACTGTTATTGTGATTAGGCACCATATAAATAATGTTACATTGATTTGAGCTGAATCGAATTAAACTGTCTGGTGAAAGCTAACCTCAAAAGTAAATTAGCGACTGATGTACTGTAGTCATCACTTTGATCACATTACACCTAACAACCAGTCCTTTGCATTTCTTTTGACAGGTTTATTGTGAGCAATGGTAAAACTAGCGTAAATGGCAGCTTTGAGATCGGGGTGGAAACGGTGGATCGTATCTTACCATCTCTGTCCTCCAACAAAGTCCTCACGGTGCCCCAGGGATCGTCCATTATCCTGGGTCCAGACTACCTGTCTCTGTCAGACCCCGACACTCCTCCCAGCACCCTGACCTTTGTCCTTTCACAGCCTCCACAGTACGGCAGACTAGTTTTAGCTGGTGAACCACTGAGCACAGGCTCTAATTTCACCCAGAGAGACATAGAGGAGCTGGAGGTGGCATATCAACACGACGGGGGGCCGTCACAGATAGACCGATTCTCCTTCACTGGCTCAGACAGCACTAATCGAGGGTTCCTGCTGGACGGGCAGTTACACAGAGAGCCTGTTTTCTTCATATTTCAGGTAGGTTATAAGGGCTGGCTTTACCTGTGACAGATACTGTGGTGGTGCCATAATTGTGTTGGAAACATGTGCTCTAGTTAAGACAAACAAACACTGGTTAGCTGTTTTATCCACACAGTGCTAAACCACTTTTGTGGTCATTATTGAAAGCTGTGCACAGAAGGAGAGGGACGTGGACACTGCACAGACAACTGCACAGTAGAAATGTACTAACGCTGTGCCATCTCTAGTACAACATCAAGCTGTGTCTAATTTCAGATCAGGCCTTTGGATAAGTCGCCTCCTGAGGTTGTGAAAGTGCTTCCCCTTTGGAAAGCAGAGCCTTTAGCTGATGGCCGATACGGCATCTTCCTGTCATCCCAAGAACTGAAGGCTCGAGACAGCAACAGCAGAGAAGAAGAGCTCATATTCTGCATAGTTCGTCCACCACACTTTGGTTTCCTGGAAAACATTACCACAGGTAAGGACGATGTTTACACTTTAACTTTGAACCAGAAACCTTAGCCTCATCCTTCTTACTTTGTGCAGGGGGTTTTGTGCCACAGCGCTTCTTGCAGATGGAGCTAAAGAAGAGATCTATTGTGTACATCATCAGTCTGGACACGGAGTCTGTCTCAGACAGCCTGGAGTTCACAGTGTCCGACCTGCTGGGGAACACAGGGCCTCGTCACCTGTAAGAACAATACTTTAAATAAACAGTGCAGAGTTTGTCCTGTATTAACTTTGTTCTTTGCAGACTCGAGTTCAGGTGGTCCAGGGTGGAGCTGCTGCAGACCGAGACGTCAGCCTGTGAGGAGCAGGGAACGATCTCACTGGACATCGTTCGTCGGGGGAATTTGGCCGTATCGTCATATATTTCTGTCAAGGTTTGCACGTCATTCGTTACTGAAACTGAGGCGTAGTTATGATTTCTCTTATTCTAACAATGGTTAACTAAGACGTGTTATACGTATAGTTTCCACTATCAGGTGACTGTTGTTGTGAACTGGCTCTACACAAATATGACTGAGGTGAAAAGAGATTTGTGATAACTCAGCTACAGGACATTTAGCTTGTATGCAGATTGATGAACATGTGGTTCTGCAACTTGTGTCTTTATTTAGGTAAATGAGGTCACTGCAACAGCTGGAAAGGACTTCCTCACAAACCCATCTGCACTCGTCCAGTTTGATCCAGGTATGTGTTTGATAGTAGAGACAGAAGGTCTGTCTGCAGGGTCAGGCTAAAAGTCCCCGTTTATGGAGCAGAGTTTGAGTCCAGGCAATGAAAGAAGGTCATTAAAGTTCAGTGAGGATCTGTGTCAGTGTCTTTCACACTGGACGTTTGATGATAAGTGGCTGGAGGCAGCAGGCTCTCTCTGTGCACGTGTGGGCTTCCTCCGGATATACCGTCTTTCACCCACAGTCTAAAGACGAGCTTGGATCCAGTCACGTGAAAAGAACCAGTTAAACAAACATGAAAAACTAGAAATATAAATACTGAAAACTGAAAACACAGAAGTGGAAGATGAGTCACGCTAATCGTCCAAAGAAAAGGACAAACCTCAGGTCCCTATCAGACACACCCTGATGATGACGTTCTTCTAATTGTGTTGTGACTGAATTTCTTATTATTACAGCAACAGCTTAGTGCGACGTGTTAACGGTCCTCCTCAGAGTTTTGAATGAAAGCCTCGTAGAGAAGCGGTTCCCAGTAGTTTCATGTTCCTCTGGCTGCCTGTTTGTTCCCCTTATTAGTTCCACTTGTGCTACAATCAGCTGATTTCGGTTTATGTGCTGGAGGAAGAAAACAGTTTTTGTGGATTGTGTTAAAGCATAATGCAGATGTTTCCTCTTTCCTGGATGCACTTTAACATCGTGCGTTCATCCTTTTGAGCAATAAAACAAATATAATGTCTGTAACAATGTTTCTAAATCCTTCACCTAAAACAGTTTAGGAAGCTTAGGAAGTGCAGCTTCTACACTCAGTCCCTGGTTACGTTTTCTACTGTGAATGAATGATTAAATGTCTCTGTGTAAACACTGTGATGGACTGTGCACACACACACACACACACACTGTGTGTAGGAGTGTCAAAGCGAAGGTGGCAAACTGAGATTATCCAAGATCACCTCGAGGAGGCTGACGAGACTTTTGAAGTGCTGCTGGTCTCTCCTGAAAGCACCGTCATTGGCAGCACCAACAAAGCTACGCTCACCATCAGAGATTCAGCAGGAGGTAAAAATGATTATTTTGCCACACATGATGGCATTTGAGGATACACTTATCTTACCCCCGAACTAAAACCACAGGGCAGTGCAGGCTAGACCAGAATCAGGAGGCTCCTGTTCTTGGAGGACAGGAGATTCAGGCCAACACGTACCCTCAGCATGGATCCATACACCTCGAGAAACTTCCTCTTGGGACAGACTCGATCATCTGGACCCGTGGAGACAGCATCTCCAGGCCAGGAGTCCCCAAAAAGAAACTCAGAGTCAGAGGCAATGCAAAGTCAGTAAGTACATCCTGTAAGCTCTGCTGTTTGAATGTATTATATATGAAATCGCTGCAGTTGAATCTTTCTGCAGTGGCGCGTGGGTAAACTGCTGCTCTGGGTTTTTCTTTCAGATTGCACCGTCATCAGTTTTTCACAATGGAACAGACACCGTTTACACAGTAGGTAGCACTCCCCACTCCTACCAATGAGACTTCTGAAAGTTTTCACTTCTATTGCTTCTTCAATTTCAGTATCACGGCATCATCCAAATGCAAGTAGAAGACGACACCTCACCATCCAGGAAGGGCAGAAAGGCAAACATCCAGGTGGTTAGCAGGGGGGCACAACAGCATCGGTCCCACCCTCACAGAAACATCTTAAAACCTCAGAAAGCTGGCGTGGCGAAGGGACATGTGAGTACCAGCGGGTTTTCTTCCCCCTCGAACTCCATCAGCTCGGCTTTTAGGAACGCTGAATCGTTTTGTTTTGCTTGTATATCTGTTTAAAAGAAAAGGAACCAATCTGCTCATGCTGCTGCAAACTCACACTTCAATCTCCACCAAGCACTTCAGCTGGAGAACAGCTGCTCACACTCACATGTTGTTACGGCCGCTGGACCTGAAAGCACACACAGAAGTGTAACACAGAGCGAGTCGTTTATTAGGCTGAATACACGAACGCAAAACAAGGCAAAGCAACTTTGAAAACATCCTGAAACTGGACGTAACATGAAGCGAGATGGACAGACGATGTGAAATACACAGGAGGGTAATGAGGGAAGTGGAAACGCTGGGGAAACACAGCTGACACAAACCTGACGCCACACAGGAAGCAAAACTAAACACACTGAACAGGGAAACACAAGACTTTCAAAATAAAAAAGGAAACCTGGAGAGACGACACCACGAGCTTGACAAACATGAAACACATGACAGACTGCAGAGACACAAGCACAAGTTAAACACAGAGGACAGCAAAAGAAAACAAGGAAACATAGAAGAAACAAAATAGATTAAAACTCAACGAACCCCAAACTAAAAAATAATAAGAATTAAAAAATCCAAAATAAACTCAAAATGCTGGGTCACAGACGCAGACATATATGCTCTATAAAGTCCAGGCAAGCTGCAGCACTGAGTCATGTAGAGCACAGTAGAGTTTACCTTCTTGTCGTTCAGGTGTGTGCACCTTTGGCGTAGCATGATGTGCTAGCAACACGGTGGTAGCTCTGTTGCTAGTGCACATACTGGACCTTCTGTTGCTCCACGCACTGTGAAGTACGTTGCATATTATTGTGGAGCAGCACTATAATCTGTGTGAATGTTTGTGGGTCACAGACTACAGCTGGCAACCCCGTCCACAAACCCTGTGTGCCAGGACTTAGAGGCCTCCTTCATTTTAACCAAGCTACCAACGAGCTCTTTCACTGCAACGGTGTCTCCTGGAAAGCCTGGGCACCAACTGATCAGGTACTACAGCTTCACAACACCAACACAAGCCATGCACATTAACCTGTGACAACACGTGGAAACTGAAAAGCTGCAGATCTAAAATCATCTTTCCTGTTGAACAGATGGTGAGTGCTCAGATGTGTCCTCAGGGCTCCACCTTTCATGGTGGTTATTGCTACACCCTCAGTACGGAACACAAGCTGCCATGGAGTGAAGCAAACAGGGCCTGCAGGGAAAGGTACAGTTGTGTGTTCCCACAAACACGTTATGCATTACAAACACAATGAGCATGAGTGCTTCTTTTTCCTCCTAACGGCAGGTTTAGAGGAACACTGGCCAGTGTTGCGTCTCAAGCTGACATGGACTGGCTGTGGGACTTTGGTGGAAGGAAGCCTTTCTGGATCGGTACGTGTCCTGTTTTTACATGTGTGAGTAAATGCAACGGTGTCATTGGTGTCGGCTCCTCATTCGCTTGTAATGCATTCTAAATAAAAAATCACTCACTGTGTAAAAATGGACTTTCAGTTTAGTTTAATATGTAAAGTTTAAAGTGCGCTGGACACAAAGTAACTACAACCTCCACCTCATGTGACTGGAACATTCGTTAAGTTTAACGAAACATTTTTGCATCCAGTGCAAAGAATTCTAATGTGTTTAAAAAATATAATCATAGTATGTAAATAAGTAGTGAATTCAATACCAACAGCGTTGCTAGAACATTATTTTCTAACATCTGGTCTCCAAAGTATTGATTCGTTTTATTGAGGCAGAAGGTTTTGATTTTGCTCCCTGCCTGTTCTCTCCATCCTTACATGGATTCAATCCCGGTACTCCTGCTCTAGTCGTCCAGAGACGGGGTGCTGGTTTAGTTCAGTGGGCTGAGCGATCCACCGTGTGCAGCTGCTCACCCACCGAGCTAAACCCGACGCTGCACATCTGTATGTTGTGTTTGCAGGGAGCCGTCTAGCCCAGGGCCAGAGCCCCACACGGTTCTGTCCGTGCATTTTTTATGCAGAATGTAACGAGCTCATCTTCTCTGTTGCGCCAGGTCTGAACGACAGGGAGGGCCGAGGACGCTGGGAGTGGGCCGGAGGCGAGCCGGTCGGCTACACCAACTGGAGAAAAATGCCTCTTCAGCCAAAAAAGAAAGAAAGCAGAAAGTGTGTTCTGGTTTGGAGGAGGGCAAAGTGGCAAATCAGGGAGTGTAAGACGAGCAGAGGTCATCGCTTTGTCTGCTCGGTTAAAATCTGAGTTCAGCACCGTCCAGTCCAGCGCGGTCCGGCAGCAGTGAGCTGCCACTGTGCGTGACAGGCGTCGCAGGGCGAGACGGACATCAGGACATTAGACTGCAATTAATGGCAAATAATAATCAGTGTAAAGTTACTAAAACTGTTGTTTATAATAAAATTCACAACCTGTTTACAATTAACACGTGAAAAGAGAGCTTGGTGTCCAAACACAGTTCATGTTGGACTCATATTCACAGTGCAAGTGTTGCAAGTGTTGCAAGTGTTGCAAGTGTTGCAGTGAAGACGTCCTTGGGGCCTTAATCAGCTCCTCAGCCTCTGTTTGAACCACAGTTATTAAACATTCATGCGTTTTGTTCATAAGTATGTAAACGTGGGAAGATGAGCTGAATCCGTTCATTTATTTTCCTTATTAAAAGACTGACTCATGTAAATGTGCTGATATTGTATTTGTGTGCAATTATAAGTGACAGCCAGCTGCTGCTGCATTATCGACTTTATTAAACACATATTAACAGAGTTAATGTTATTGCACCAATAAAAACAGACTTTGTTTGTCACGAGCTGCTGCTGCTGTCGTTTTTCTCTTTTCAACATCATCTCTGCTGCTCCGACCCGAGCCAGCGCTGCTGTTATTGTGATTATCCGCATCATGTGATCAGCAGGCCGGGCATGAAAGGAGGCCTTTTATACGAGCTGTGAGCAGTTCTCAGAGGCTGGTATGCAGGCTACATCTGATCCTCTTCAGCTCGGTGAGTCCTGATCAAACTGAATATCTGTGCGTGCTGCTTTCACACTAACAGGCTGCTCCATCTACACCAATCAAGGCATTTAGACACATTTAGGCTTTTTTTAATGATTGCTGGTTCCTCACATGCTGAACAGTGTTGCAACAGACCAACTGAAATCATCGTTTCATGAGCTCCACATTAAATCCTTTAGCTGACATCGTTGCCGTACATTTTGTTCCCATATTGTTACTTTGAAAGGTTTTTCCTGTTGTTTCCTTTCAAACAGTGAAACGTGCTGTTGGTAGCCTACCATCTGTTTAATCTGCTTTAGTTTGACTTGATTTGTGTCTCCAGCTGTAAAATGTGTCGACTCTTCACACGTTCTGTCTTCATGCTGCGTTGCTGATTGAAGCACAAGCATGCTTTCCTTGAATCCTGCCTTCTGTAACAGCACACACATGTGTGAATATGCTCTTCACACACTGACGTTAGCTTTGTGTGAGTGTGTAATTTCCCGACTGTCCTGAGAGTCGATAATGTTCGAGGGAAAAACAACATTTCTTCCAGAAGCATCCAGACTGCTCTGCGTCACTGCTAACCAGCTGTTGCTTTGCTGTTTGATCATCTGACCTCTAATCTTGATCACTGCCAGCTGGAGGAACAGAAGACACTTCACTGCTGGGTCATGGATCATCAACCATCAGGCCAACAAAGCCATGCAGCACATTTCCAGTGGCTTTCCTTTGCGTACCAGAGCCTCACAGAGATCCCTTATGAAACCATCCTGACACAGACAGACAGCCTGCAGGTGCTGGACCTGAGCTACAACCTGCTGGACGAGTATCCTTTTGTAAAGAGCACAGCAGCGTGCCGACCCTTTGCTAAGCTGTGTTTGCTTAAAAATGCTGAATAATATCTGTGTATTGACAGTAACGCTAACTGTTACCAACTCTAACTTTAACCTGACGGCTTCTGTTCTTTAGCAAACATCTTCAAATACATGATGATCCTGCTTTGGTTTTGTAAGTGATGCACATAATCAATAAAAAGCTAACGAGTGTTGATCCGAGTTTCAGTGTAAGAGGAAACATTGGACGCTGATAAAGAGTCTGTGTAGCAATCCGCCCGACAACAGTTCATTCGTATTAATGAAGTTTTTCATGTAATCTCAGTTTGACTGTGGGCAGCAAACAGAAGGATGTCAGTTATTATTTACCCACTCCTGGACATGAGGGTCCTGTGGATCGGTGGGATGCTGTGGGGGTGTCAGAGCTCTCTTCACTGACATACAAGCCTAGTGTCCTTCACTCAGTCCTTATTGGAACCCGGCTCTGCTGGGCCGCCTGGAGAAGCTCAGCACTCTGATCCTGGACTGCAACAACTACACGTCTCATGTCAAGTTCCCCTACATGCCAAGCGTCACCACAGTGTGCATCAACAAGAACAAGATCAACAACCTGCCTGTGTTTGTGGAGGAGATCTGGAGAAAGTTCCCCAACATCAAGTGAGCTTTTTCTCTCTGATGAAGCGTCTGTGCTGGCTGTTACTGCTGCCTCATGTGTTTCTGATCCTTCTAACCGCAGGATCCTTAGCATGATGAACAACGAGGCAGCACCCAGCTACTTCAATGGAGGCAGTCTGACCCAGCACACAGACTACAGGTGAGCGTGCAGGTTGCTTTCACAGCAAGAGCTTTCTCCTGAATTTACACACAGTGTGTAAACGTCACATTATCAGTATGAGCTACATACAAACATGTGCTCCACACAGCATAATGACCTGTGTCCCTCTGTTACCACCGTTACCACATGATGTTTATAGAAACACTACATGCAAAATCTAGTCACGCTGTCTGTTGTGTACAGCGCCCCCATCTGAGTCATCAGTGCAAGAACACAAGGCCAAGACGTCCTGTGTTAGAATAAACCTTTTGTTTTCATGGCCACGGTCGGCTGCTCGGACACTTTAAACTGACGAGCACAGAACTACAGGAGGTCAGTTTAGCCGTAACACAAGCCTGTGAAATCATTAGCACGCTGTGTGTGCCTGTGTGTGTGCGTGACACCTGCAGAGGATCAGCTGCTGTGGGCGCCTCGCTAACTTCAGCTTTTAGAAACAGCTATGGTTTGAAATATTCCTCTACGGGCCAACATGTGCAGACAGACGCATGAAACACGTCAGCCTTTAAAAACTGTGTCAATAAAAATAGAAACACATGTTTTCACAGTACAACAGAAAAACATACAGTTTTAAGATAAACAGTAAACACGTGGTATCCAAGGAAACCAGACGAACGCTGTCTGATGGCTGACCACAGAACAGCTTCCTGCTCCGTGTTAATGATGCCTGAAGAACACAGCAATGACTCTGCATGCTCACATGAACAGCAGAGCCTTCTTTGCACCACGATCGTCAGTCTGCATCTGTCGGCTGTTCCTGTGTCTCACAGTCGTGCATCAGTGTTGGCTGTTGGCCCTCGTGCACAGATTTTTCCATGTCCTTGAAATCTTTTCATACTGTGTGCTGTAGATTTTCCCTCTTCCATCATGTTGTGCTACTGTTGTCAGTGAACAGCTGCACACAGCTTGTCCAGCTGTTTCTTCTTACTATCACTTCTCAGCCACCTGCTGCCCTGTTCCAACTGTTGAAAACCAAACAGAGAAAAACAGTAAAATGTCTCAGTTTGAACTGTTTTCTGTGTTTTCTGATGTGTTTATGAGATTTGCAAACCACTGTCGTTGTGTTTATACGTAAGCCCATCTTTGGAATGACTCAAACCAAAACAGTCCGAACATGTAAATGTTTTGTGGACATTACAAAGACATTGTGCCTGTGACAGTGCTCAGCATGTGTATTATAATACCAGTGCTGTTCAAATGGTTTTGATGGGAACACCACCCACTTGTGTGGAGGCATATCTATGGTCATCCACACACAGATGTCTAACTGCCTGGTCGGTGTTGGCATGAGTTTCTTGGAGTCATTGTCAGACAGTGGGCAGTGGGCCCTGGATACTTCCTGGTGCACAGCAGCACCTGTCATCACGTGTCAAAAGTATGCAGGTAGTTCCTGGAGATTGAAGGAACTGATCTGACGGCCACCTGACCTGCATCCAGTGGAACATCTCCCATTTAAGAAACTTTAAACTTGTAAGACGAACCAGAATGTTTTGTTTTAAACTGTCACGGTTTACTACAAGTTTAAACAGAGACAGCACAGCTGTGATGATTTAAAAGGTTATGAATCAACACAGTCGGTGTGCTTTTTCTCTACGAGTCTATCCGCGGTGCATTCACCCATCTGGCCCTGTTCTTGCTTTGCCTCTTCAGACTCTATGTGATCAGTCAGCTTCCAGGTCTGGAGATTCTGGATGACACGGAGGTCCTGGAGAAGGAGAGAGCCCAGGCTCGGAAAACCTACCGGCTACAGCAGAGCGGTCACAGCAGCAGAAAACGGAGAGAGGACTCATCCAAGAAGCACACTCGCATTCAGAAAAAGCCCAGCAGCATCATGAAATAAAGACTGTGTCGCCCGTGTTCATGTTATAATTGTGCGTTCTTTGTCTGCTTGTATTAACATTCATCTAAAGCTGTGGTTTGTGGTCATGTATGTCTGCTGGGCTTCATCTGAAAAACAATCAATAATTAACAGGAAGTGCAGCGAGTAGCTCTGAATGCAGAGCACCTGTTTTACTGAATGAATAATAAAGCAGCCAGAGCCTCTTATCACCTGTAATGTTTCCATCATCAGCTTTCACACAGGTGCTCTCACATGTTCCTCCATCTGCTGACAGAAACGTGTTCCTTTTGTTTTTGAGCAGTGCATCAAAATCCTCGTGTGCAATAAAACGCATCATAAGTTTAATGACGTGCATTTTTTAACAACACTAAATCGACTTTGTCTGCTCGGTCACCAGCGTCAGAGCTGCAGCAGGCAGGACTCCGAATGACTCCAATCATGATGTTTGTGATTGTGGAGATCAGAACACTCTCAGATCAATGTTGTTCTGCATACTGATCTCAGTCTCTTTGCATCAGACACAGGAAGAGGGAGTGAAGTTGTGTCTGCATGTGTTACAGTCGGTATTTTCAGCAGGAGGCACCACTGTCAAACTCACACGTCTGGTAGTTTCCCAGAGAAAAGAACGACACCAAACGTTAATTGAATCAACAAACCTTGAACTTTTCTTCGCTGTGTGAAGCACAGCCTGTGTTTCTTTAGAAAATCGAACCATCTGATTGGCTCACCCTGCACTCACACACGCCGGCCTCCTACTGCGAGCTCTGTTTGGTCAGAAACCCGACTCTTCATGGTCGATGCTTTGCAGTGAGACCTTTGTTTCACATGACTTCTCGTTTCTCTGTTCTGTGTTTTGCTCTCTCGGTTCCTTCCTGTGCTTCAGCTGACACCCTCAGTGTGTTTCTGCAGCTCTCAGTATGACACGTTCCCTCAGTCTCCCAGCATGTGGTCCTGCATGCTTATACTGAAGGAGCCGTGACATTTGTGTCACTACATGCTAGCAGTTACAGACATGTTATTTGTTTCCACGTTTCAAAGATCAAAGTGTTGTTAGAACGTCTCACGTCTGTGTGAAACAGACAGTGCAGGTGACCTGACAGCGCACGCTAGCATTAATGATGCCCACAGACCACATATGATAGCAAGTCAGGAGCATATGTGATGTGTTAGCTTCCATATCTAGTTCACTTACGTCAGCTGCACAGGCTCGGCTAAGGTTGGGACACTGCGACTAAGCCCTGTGGATACGTCTTCACATATGCGCTGACAGAACCTCTGGACAGATGTGCAGCCCCACTGAGCATGCTGTAGTTCTGAGCAGCGTTTGGAACAGGTGCAGATATCTGTGCTCTGTGCACAAAGTTGTATAAGTTGTGGCTTTTAGTCATTTTGAAGGCATTCAGAATCCAATTATTCCTGTATGATCGATTTGTGTTGCTGTCAGAGTTTCCCCTGAGACTGATGAACAGAAGCTCACTCAGGAACGAGGTCACACAGAGCTCAGGTTTTCACTCGTGAGGGGAAGCAGTTGATCTCCAACCCACTTCAGCTTGCTTTCCCCCTGCAGGCTGTTTGTATTGGTTACACACATGAACATTCATAAAGCTTGATGCTGTATCACCTATGAGAAATTCCTATAACTGGGTACAAAGCGTGATTGTGCGAGCATGGTTATACAATGTGTGGTTACATGATGGGAGTGCAGCTCTCCCAGATTGTTGTCGGTAGAATCTGTTCGTCTCAAGGCTGCTTGTTGCCCTTATCGAGGTCGTGCACGCAGTCATGTGTGTGGGTTACCTAGCAAACAGAAGCACTCACAACACATGCATCAAACCTGACATTCACCTTTGCTGACTCTATCTTTTCATATAAACTTTCCGTCTTGTACAACATGTTCTAGATTTCTTTTGGATCTAATGCTGATGTGTTCAAAAATATAGACATAAATACTCTTAAAAAGGGGAACTGGGCTGGTTGCTGACTGCGTCATCTTTATATCCTTTATTTCCACGATGTTCTTCTTGCTATCAGTGCCACGTTTGGGCTTCGTCTACACGACATGATTGTTTATTCCCTGAACAAACTGTAAAGGTCATATTTGAACCCTTCACTCATTACAACAGGAGGATTTTCGACATTGAGACCACTTGTCCTGTATTCAGATGGCTGTGCTGAGGTCTGAGGTCAGAGAGTCACCAAATGTGAAATATAAACCAAATATCTTTAAATGGTAAAAGTTTCCTGTTTTAGTGGAACACAATACTTCACTCTGAGAGCGACTTCTCTACACTAGCTTTCTGTTCTCAAATACATGTTTTTGTTTGTATTTGGTGTAACTTTTGTTAGTCTCTACCTCTGCATTGATCTTTGCACTTGTCTAAATGAGGAGGACACGAGATGAATAAAGATTATTTAAATAAATAATTCAGTGTACAGGAATTCATCAAACTGGTTGCAGGAATGAAGTTTTTCTCACACAGGATGTTGCTGCCTTTCTGATTAATAGCTGAATTAGACAGCTGGTTAGGTTATTAAAAACGGAGTTGTTATGTTGGTAGTGGACAGGAAGCAGACTTCGTCCTCTGCACTGCACAGATTATTCCCTTTGTTTTTCCTGTCTTGTCAGACATGCAGTGGTGTAGCATGGTGCCCCTAACAGTGCAGAATGCTGCACATGCGCTGCAGTGACACGGGGCTGTAGTTTATACAAACATAGTGTTTCTGCACCGTGTGCCCAGCACAGCCTTCAACAGAGCGCGGCCGGGGAGGAGATCCCACAGCACTGCTAAACAAGGACAGGCTGTGAGCACGGCACGGCACGGCCTCACAGCTGACCGGGTCCTCATCTGTCCCCAGTGTGACTACAGCAAACCTCAACCACACGACACGGACACACGCACACTCAAGACTTCTGTATCAGTTCAGCGCTCCGGCGAGCTGCACGAGTCGTAACTGTACCGGAAACTGAGTGAATCCCCTTCAAAATAAGGCTTTGTAAGGCTAAGCTTATGCGAAGTATGTTAGCATGGAAATGTAGTACATGCGATTAAAAAACGTTTATGGTGGATTAGCACTTCTGTTACTGTACGACCACAGTAACAGAGAAACAGACTTAAACTAAGCACATTTACTTTGATTTTTAGTTTTGAAGGTACGATTTCAGCTCAGCTGCCGTTTTATTGGAAGATTTCACTTCGATTCCGTTTTATTTAATTTTGTTTGTAACGCCAAATCACAACAGCAGTGACGTCATGTTGCTTCCCATTATAAAGACCAATAACAGGCCGCATTAGAGTGATCTCTCTGCCTGCTCGGACCCCTGCTCAACACACCGCACTGCTACATCACAACACTCCCGATCAGGGGTCAAACACGAAGCCTGCCTCAGGATCAGGTTCAGCAGTAACAAGGACGCGGGCGCATCTTTCCAGAGCAGTTTGTGGTCGTAGTTAAACGTAAATGATGAATTCAGAGACGCGCGTCCTGCCGCACTGATAGCGCTGCCAGCTCTGCTGCCCTCTGCACCCAGTGCAGCTGCTCAGTTTTTCCTTATAATGAATAATAATGAACCTCGGCTCAAATAACAGGTTCACCTCACACGTCCTGTATTTGGTGCTGCCTTGTGTTGGAGTTAGAGACTGCGCTTTGGCAGTGCGGCGGCGGTTCAAATGGTGGACACAATGACCTCTTAGAAGTGTTACGTCACAGCCTCGGTGTTTCCGTTTGAAAGCGCTGACCGGAAACTCGCTGTGACTGCGCGTAACTTGACGCAGGTGCCTGTCAAAGCGCCGTTCCGCTCGGTGTTTCGCAGAAACGCCGGCTGCCGTCGCCCTCCTCGGGCATCGCGCTCTCCTGCCTCATCGACCCTTTACGCGTGGAACATATGAAGGCGCGCTCTCGGCTCTAAAATGCTATTTTTAAACGTGACCTTGCGTCGAAGGACTGAACGCCGGCTCGTGTCAGTCCTGAAGGATTTCTTCGTGCCCGCAGCGCACTGCAACACACCGGCAGCTGAATGAATAGAAGCCGGGCCGTGGAGACTCGCTGCAGCAAACAGGACGGTGCTGATGAACAACACGGCCTACAT
>NW_005187913.1:172984-194009 GCF_000239375.1 Pundamilia nyererei
GGAACGACCAACAGGCAGATGGACTTTGCATGCTGGATGTTTCTGCTGACCTTGGAAACCAAAATGAAAAATTAACCAGTGGCCTAAGCTTTTTGGATATTGCATAACTCTTCTTTGCTCTTGGTTCACTCCTGGGCTTTGTAGTAGCTGCTCACTGGATTAGTGTGCAGCTCACGAGGCCTGGAGGTGCACAGAGGGTGCTGAATGGTCTTTTAGAGCTGGGCCCTCTGTAGATGCCTTATCCACCCAGAAGCAACGGATTGAATTGCAAACCACGATGTGATCAGCAATAAAGTCAACAGCCAAGCAATAAAAGTGAAGAACTTATGCAAACAAAGATCCCAGCGGAGGTTTTTGTCCATCGGCAGCATAAATAAACTCTAACTATGCTTCTGAACTGCGGTCAGCCATTGCCTCTCCTGAGGCATACGGACGTGCCGCCTCGAGTCATAGAAAACTTTATCCTGACGGGCTACCGCTTCCCAAACTACAGCCTGTGGGACTGCTTACTGTCAGCGTTCAGGCCTACCAATGAAACGGGCAATTTCTGGACGCACTTTCTTCCTGTTTTCATCTTTTTCTACTACTTTGTGGAGGTTTTTGGGTGGGAAGGTGCGCCTGATAGCGGTGAGCCTTTCTTCTATCCGCTGTGGAATTACTTTATTGGGGTGTCCTGTTTACTGATGGCCAGCAGCATGGCTCACCTGCTAAACTCAATGTCTCTTGTGGTACGAGAGGTTTGCTTCTTCGTGGATTACGGCACCATCAGTGCGTACACGGTCGGCTCATCGTTGGCATACTACTACTACATCCACCCTCAGGCAGGAATAGCAGAGACAGGGAGCAGCTCCCGGGTGGAGTTGAACCGTGAGGCTGCACCCTCAGCCTATGCAATCCCAGAGTGCAGCGTGTTCTTTGAGACCTACTACATCCCGTGTGCATGTGTTGTAGCGATCATCTGTGTTTTATCCTGCTGCAATACTCGGCAGAGGTGGAGGCAGCATCGCTATATCATCCGGACGCTGGTTTTTCTCCTTCCGTTTCTCATCTCCTCCACACCAATCTTCTACCGCCTCCTCACCCGATCGCCTTACTCCACCTCCTCCTCCTCCTTCACCGCTTCCACCCCCATGGCCCGCTTCTTCTATCGCCACTGCCTCTGGTTGCTGGTGTCAGCCATCTTCAACATTAGCAAGTTCCCCGAACGCCTTGCACCAGGACGCTTTGACATCTGGGGGCACAGCCACCAGTGGTTCCACTGTTGCACGTTTTTGTCCATCCTGGATGAACTTCACATGATCAAGGCTGAGATTAAGGCCATCTTGCTGAGCCCAGCGTTGCTGCTGCCCCCCACCTCCCTCTCCCACCTCCCTGGACCCACCGCCGCGTCCACCTACGGAGTGATGCTCCTCCTCCAGACCACCATTGTCTCCATCATCGTATGGTTCTCCTGGCGGGCCAACTGTATCTATGGATCCCAGAGAGAACAGCTGGAAAAGGAGCACCCCAAGAAGCACCTGAAATGTCACTGATCACGGAGAAGTCACCGCCATCATTAGACCCGCCGTATGTTCCCGCCCCCTTTGGATTATAAGGATTATATGTTGAGCTCACATGTGTGGTTGAGTGCATATCTTTGCCAGTTCTTTCCCCAGAGCTGCTCCAGCACCTCCTAACAGGACGTCTGAGCGCTGGGACAACAACTACCTCTCAGGGCTCTGCAATTATGGTTGCTGCCCAGGAGAACTAATGTTCCACTTTACGACTGGTTAACATGTTAGACGTTAGTGGGACCATTAAGAACATTTGCTGATGAGCCGTCTGCTGTTAGGTCCTTTTTGTTCTTCCACCTCCGTTTGTTATTTCGAGCTAAAACGGTGTGTTGCTGCGGCCTGTGCCGAGCCCATTGTTTCATGTCCAATGATTCCTTTGATAACATACCTTTTCTTCCTCTTACTTGCACAAACATTCGCACACGAATCTCATTTCCTGTCTGTTTTGCAAGTGACCCTTGCAGCAGGAAGTGTGCGTTGCACGCGACGACAGAAATAGCTGAGAGCTCTTCTCAGTCTTACAGTGAAGCACTTTCAGGGGCCGCTCATACTCGCCCCGTCATTAAGAAGCCATGCTTAACTTTCTGTGAGGACACAACACTTCAAAGCAAATAACCGTGTCCTTCTGACACCGCAGTTTTTGACAGGTGAAATGTGTTTGTGTGACTGTTTCTGCTGTTTGTGTGGTTTTCCCCTTACGCTCTGCTGCTCACTGCAGACTTTATATCTTTATGATGAGAGCAAAGTCTGCAGAGCACTGTTCCACTTTAAAGGTTTGCTTTGTTAGCGTGAGCACAGTGACTGCAGCAGTGGGCTCTGTGTCCGAGACCCTTCATGTGCTGAGCAGCCTTCAGAGTCAAAGCCATAGTTTGAAAAGTGTTGAGCTCACATCACAATTTCAGTTCCTACAAGCTGATAGGACCACGTGTGTTATCGTCAGCCATACGCTCAGTGTGTCCATTTTTTAAATACAGGCTGAAACCAGCGACGTTCAGTGAGTCCAACATGAACAGCCTGAGGCTGTACGATCGAGTTAAATGTTAACTTTACCAGAGAAGCCTCTTGATCGAGCAAAGTTAAGCTTTGTGGCGTTGCTTGATCACACCTCCTCAGCCGTGAGACTTGGACCCTGTAGGGTTTGGTTTAGACACCATCCATGTACATCGTGTTATTTAGATGTGGGTTGTCCAGAGAAGCATTAGTAGTGGATGAAGTGGACATATAACCTCTCATATGCTGAGAACTCGAACATGGAGGTGGAGCAGGTCAGCTTGGTGGCTTCATTGCTGGATGTCAAAGTATACTGGGCGAGACACTGGAAGCACCAGTCGCTGCAGATGTGTTTGAGTGTGAAAGATGTAGAAAAGATGCTCGTATGAATCTACGGGTGAAAGAGACCTGCTGTATAAAGTGCTGGAGTATGTTAGAAAAGCTGCATAAGAACCAGATTTTACCATACAAACCTGTACTGCTGAATACAAGCGTGTGTAATAATGATGATGATTTTAGTTAAACAGAAATATTCTTCTGATCATTTAGTTTCATGTCTTCCACAAAAAGAAGCGAGACATCGGTGTGGTCCGGTCCTCCACCGCCGGGTCTGTGCTCTTCAAACGGACAGTGACCATCTGTGTTTTTTTTCTCTTTGACCTGTTTGTTAATCTCACGTGGTGACGTTGTGATCATGTACTAAAATCTGCACATATACCTGCTTATACTTGCACACCAGAAACTAATTCTCATGGATCAGAGTTGTTTATTACACGTGACACTGGAATATGTACGGAGGGAACATAGAGGTTGAAATCATGCTGCACTTTCTTCAGGCTCCTCGCGTGGCTCCTTTGAGGGTCTGTGGTGCTGTGATATTTCATTTCAGGTTAAAGTATTGCTGTCTGATGAACGGCCTGAGAGACTCGTCTGTGTTGAAGCAATGTGTTTACCTCAATTCAGCATTCGAATCGTTGTGTTGCTGAGAAAAACCATCGCTGGAACCGATCGTGTCCGGTTGAGTCTGGAATCTGTTAAGCTGTGTTCAGTATGAGGATGTTAGACTCACTGACTACTCATCTTACCTAGTGAAGTACTCAGGGTGAAGAAAACTCTAATAGATTAGTTACACATGCGTTTAATTATGAATGACTTCAGGAGGGTAATTCTAGCACTCAGTGTACAAATCCTAATCAAATAGTGTATCTTTGAGTTTTCAATAAATGACACAGAGAACTTCTGTCATTGTGGGTCTTTATTTTCTTTACTGCTTTCATAATCAATGCAACTTCAGTGCTGTCCTTAGCTTCAGCTGCACAAACAGCACTGCTGGTCTCGTTGTAATGAGTGCAACACAAACACTTCCTGTAAGCTGGTGTGGGTCAGAGACCAGCCTCTACAAAGTGACAACAGCGTGCGACGACAAGCTGAACACAGCAGGCTGAAGAACAGTCATGTGGGCTGTGGGCAGCAACTGAACACAAAGCAGACATCACAAAATAATGTTTGGTTCATGTGCAGAACAGAAAGTTTGTTTTTCACTTCAAGCGTCGTTTTGAAACTGCAAACACTGAAGCTGACGTAACAAACACTGGGAAGTCCTGCTGCTGCTTCCTGTGTCGTGGCGTTAACGTGTGCAGCTGAGCTCCTCCGTTGTTTCCCAGCTTTTCTTTTGCGTCGTTTGGATTAAAGAAGTGAGATCAAACATATTAACTGCACCCTTATCTGTGTCCATGCAGATGCTAGCAGGTGCATTTGTTAACCTTTGAACGAATGGATTTGTTATTAATCTTCTAACTGACAGACGAAAGTAAATGAAAGTGTGACGTGTTCAGTTTCAGCCATCGCACACAGTCCTGGTTCATGGCCCCACACAGCTGCGAACATGTCTATAGGTGTTTAGACTCGCTAAGTCAGGGGATCTCAGAGGTTTGAATAATTCAAATGTTTTCAAAGAAGTTCCCTGTCCTGCCCTGATTTGCAAGTCTAGCACTTCCTCCTCTCAGCCTGCTGCATGCTGTGTGTGCTGTAGGTCTGCAGGACCCTACGCTCTGCCACGTGCACGTACCTGCACGTACCTGCACGCACAGCTGGCTTTTCCACTTCTACCCCACTGCATCACTTTGTCTCATTTGACTTTAACATCCACAGCTGCAGGAAAGACATGAACATCCGAGTGGAGATCATCCTCAAGCAGAGCTGCTGCTAAATCAGGGAGCCTTTAAACAGTCAAGAAGGTGGTGAAAGCAAAGGGGAGAGTGATGGAGGCAAAGGCTAATGTAAATGAATTCAATTCAGCTTTATTTACACAGCGCCAAATCACAACAACAGTCGCCTCAAGGTGCTTTATATTGTAAGGTAGACCCTACAATAATACATACAGAGAAAAACCCAACAATCATATGACCCCCTATGAGCAGCACTTTGGCGACAGTGGGAAGGAAAAACTCCCTTTTAACAGGAAGAAACCTCCAGCAGAACCAGGCTCACGGAGGGGCGGGGCCATCTGCTGCGACCGAAATGAAGAGTGAGAAATAACTGTCACAGCATCAGATGCAGGCAAAGAGATTTGTTTTATAATCTGACTTCTTTAATGGTTTTATCTGTTTTACGAGGATTTACCAAAGCAAAAGGAAAAGGCGCGAGTGAGGGAGTTAGAGGAACGAACGAACAGCAGGAGCCTGTTTGCAAACAGCCCCACAGCAGCTCTCTGAACGTCAGATCCACTTCATGTTCAGTCCAGCTCAAGTCTCGGCACCCGACACGTCTTTCGGTTCGTGTTGCTGAAAAACGTTTCCGCAGCACGCAAACGCTGCTGCCACCACGCTTCATGCCAGGTGATGACCACTGCCTGATTTCTTCCTGACATGACATTTGGCATCAGACCAGGTTCTGATCAGACTCCTGTGCTTTTAACTGAGGCGTGGCTCCTGTCTTTCTCCAAGGAGCGGTGCTGGAGCTTTGTCAGGGTGAACATTGGCTTCGTGGTCACCTTGAGTTCCTTTCTAAGAGTTCTGGTTGTTCCAAACTGCTTCAATTCCTGGAGGATGGCTTCGATACCCTTTCCCAGATCTGTGCCTAAATACAGTCCTGTCTCAGAAGTCCTTGGACTTCATGGCTTAGTGCTCCAACATGCACTGTCAACACATGTCCTATCAGCCGGTGGACTCCAGTCAGCTTGTTTTGATAGCTGATATAGCTGATGATGAGTGTCATGGCAAAGGCTGTATGGGTACATACAGTTTTTACATGTATGCAACCTCTTCAGGCTTTGATATCTTACATATAGATTGATGAGCTTCTTCAATTGGTGATGCAAATTACTACAAGTATGCAAAACATTTCATATGGGCTCAGTGTGTGGGCTTCAAACCTGTGCAAAGCCCAGTGTTAAGGGAGGAACTTTAACAACATGAGAAGCTGAAGTCAGACTATTCAAATATCAGGTGGAACATCGTTTGCAAACGTCCGTACTTTCACAACAAAGAGGGTTTGTTTGTTTCATCTACTCATTCAGTTCTGACAGCTGTGAGCTGAGATAAGCTTCGTGGTCTGAACTGGGGAGGGGCAGTGTGGTATTCACCGCTGATAGGGTCGTGTTTTCCCTTCAGCCTATCACGTTTGGTTATTGAGCTTTCATACAGGACGATGCGCCCTCTGTTATTTTCACATGAAACTGACACAGTGATCCCTGAAAAGCTGCAGGTCGGTGAAATAATCAGACTGTGCTGGATTTATTTTGTCTGGTAAGATAATCACGAGTCTGAACACAGCTGCGCTACAACAGCCGCAGCTTCATCCATCGCCGCTGTCAGTTACATGACGTGCAACGTTTTAAGCTTCTTGTCCTCGATCATGCAGTGAGGGAAGCACCCAGCAGGGAAACGCTTTGCTGTCTGAGTACCAAACAGAAGCAGAAGAGAGAGTATCCAGGATGATGACAGGTGGTGGGAGGAGCCAGTCGCTGTGCAGGACTCTGAAACATGTCGGAGAGTGGGGACCAGTGGAGGGTGCTGAGTGGACCCAGAAGGAAGCAGCTGCTGTGTGTGAACTGTGGTTTTGCTGTTTGTGTGGGAGACAGAAAGGCTTCCTCTGCTGTGTTCAGTCTGGACCTGCTCTGTGGAAATGTAGCACAGCTTTTACTTGAGTAATGTCACTAAACTCTCCACACTTCTTTTCTCCCACCTGGCTGGAGCTGATCAGCTCGTCCCCGCCCACACAGCCCCAGTCTCATGCATGCAAGTCTCAGCAGCTCCATGAATGTTTCTGTGCTCTAAACAATCTCACAGACGCCTCCGGGTCAGCCTGGCTGGCTCACTGCTGAGGACTGCTGAGACCTGAAGCAGGCACTGGCCTCTGGTGTCAGTCTGCCAGGCGTACTGGTGGATCTCTAGATCCAGAAGGTGGTATTCCACAGAGGGGAAGCTCCACTTCTTTCTCCAGGTGAGCTCATAACCCACAGCAGCTGTCTGCTGGTGGCTGTGGAAGCAACACATGCACAGCATGGAGAGGAGGGAGCTGAGTTTGCTAGCTGCTCTTTGTGCCGTCCTCACCTGTGGTCCTGAACCAGTACAAGCTGAAATCTGTGTCCACGTGTCTGGGCTTCTTCTCTCTGCACACTGGGAGTAACTGGGAGTAACTGGGAGTAGACCTGCTGCACACTGAGAGGAGCGAGCTGCTTTGGTTGAGGTGCTTCAGGCCCTCTGGTCACCTGGCTTTTGCATCAGGTAGACCTCAGGGATGGGACCGTGGCTTCAGAGGAGGTGCTGGAGAAAACTGCAGGCAGACAGGAAGCGTGTGCATCTTTGCCTCGTTTGTTGGTGTTCCAGAAATCAGTGCTGTGTGAGAGCAGAACTTTAAACAGTGGAGAGCTGCTTTCATGTTGCTGCCTGTGCCTTTCTGAGAAGCAGGAAGCTTCGTCTGCCAGTAAACTTCCTGTTCTGCAGCTCTGTTCACCCTCTAGTGTCAGAAAGGAGCAGATCGTGAGGCACGTCAGAGGAACCCAGCGAACCACAAAGCTCTCACTTCCTGTCAGGAATATATTGTAGATGAAACCGTTTCAGACCTACTTTTCCCTTCAGTCAGCTGGCAGCCTGTTTATGCAGCTGAAGGCCGTCCAGTGACTCTTTTAAGGCTCCGTCTAAGAACCAACAAAGAGTGCACACTAACGTAAGCTACACAAGCGAACATGATGCAAAGTATAAAGATGACAGGACAGCGGAGCCAGAAACCAGCTTTTATTTCTGAGACTTCATCGGACATGTGAGAGCTACAAAAACTGTGATTCTCAGAGCCATGAAAAGCAGGACAACAGCAACATGTGTGAAGAAAGGATTCACGCAGACAGCGAGGATGGACTGAAGGTTTTAATCCCAGCAGGAATAACTGGGAGAAACGTTCAGTTTCCAGTTAAAACACTGGCTGTGAGTCTGAGAGCAGCTTTTTAAAAACTGCCTGCTGAACGACTACATCACCTAACGAGGTCATTGTCACCATATTTATGCTGTCATCGGTGCACGTAGGGCTGCGCGATATGACCACAATCTCATATATAAGACATTTATCGTCCTGGCAACGATATAAATCACAAACATGTGATATTTCCTGTGAATCTCGTGCAGCTCGACTGGCGTTTAGTTTTTCCAGCTGGGCGTCCTGTAGCTGCAGTCGAGTGTTTCAACCGATGCATGAAACATTTTGTATAACATAAGTTGTAACGGCCGCTGTTTTCTCTCAAAGTTTCAGGCTGAGGTTTATTTTTAGCACCTGACGGCTCTTTTTTGCTTCTCCTCCGTAAATACTCTGCATCTTTCACGTGATTCGGTTTATTTTGAAAAGTCTCAACAGGATCTTGAGCTTTATTGTGAAAGGCTTACATGGAAAACAAGCAAGCGGACAGCGGAGCCACGCGATGGTGTTACCGTTGTTGTTGCTAACAACAACATGTAAAAACAGGCGCTTGTCCGTCTGTAGTGTGGTTATGTTATATAAGAGAAAGAGAGAACTTAAGAAATTAATACTACAGTGACATCAGAACCATGAACAAATATGCAGTAAACAGTTTATTTTGCGACACCACGAAACAAACGATAGCGTGATAGGAATCGACAGAGGTTTTTACATCGTCATACACATGGTCACATCGAACAGCCCTAGGTGCAGGTCTGGCTGCTGCTGACATGTGTGTGATGCTAACTGTGGTCCACGAGGTCAACAACAAGAAGGAAGCCTTAAAATGAAGAAGCACTTGGTCTTATGGCACAGGGGGACGTCTTTGCTTTAAGGACCGACAGCATGTCTGTGACATACACAGCTGATGGTTCATAAAGCAGGATGGTTACAGCACGGTGGGCCAGGCAAACCTGACTGAACGGGTCACCTTCATGTGCAGAATAAAAGCAGTAAAGCTGCTGAGGCTGAGCCCTGGACTGAGGCGGATGCTGTTTCCCGTGTTTGAATCAAGCTTCATCTTATCTTTAGTACGGTTAATAAATACTCATCATCACCAGTCTGCTTTGCCATTCAAACACAGCTGCTGGCACCAGTAGTAAAACCAGAATCACACACACTACAGTTATGCTGTGTAGCCCACAGTGACACATCAGTTAGGACTCGGACATCTTGCGGATCATGTAGTTGAGGATGCCTCCATGCCGGAAATATGCCAGCTCCACATCCGTGTCAAATCTCAGGCGCACTTGGAATGTTTTCCCCGTGTCGAGCTGTGGGAGCAGGGAGAGAGCAGGTCAGCGTCACATCCCAACACGCCTGCAGCAGCGTGCCGTCTGTCCGTACCTTGATGTCTACGACCATCCTGGGTGTGAGCAGCTCAGGGATGACCACGGTGTAGCGCTCTCTGCCGGTCAGACCCAGGCTGTCGGCCGTGTCTCCTGGTAGATACTCCAGAGGAATCACTCCCATCCCCACCAGGTTACTGCGGTGGATCCGCTCATAGCTCTCTGCCAGGACAGCCTTGATCCCCTGCAAACACAAAAAAACACCTGAGACCTGCAAACAACTATGTGAGCATACAAACAAAGTAGTTTGAGTTTACCAGCAGAAAGGGGCCCTTTGCAGCCCAGTCCCTGGAGCTCCCGGAGCCGTACTCCTTCCCTGCGAGAACGAGCAAAGGGATTCTGGACTGCTGGTACCTGTCTGCAGCATCGAACACGTCCAGCTGAAACAAGAACACAGATGCTCCAATCATAAGATACGCCCGGCAACAGCACTGCATCTGTTACCATGGTCAGCAATGCCACACATCTGACATGGTCTACACTGATGCTTTTACACAACAGTGATAATTAACCCTGTGAGGTCTGAACCCTGCCCTACTTTAGATTACTGCTGCATTTTATTTCACAGCTTCATTTCCAAGAACAAACCTAAGAGCACCGTTAGAGCTACTGTAACAGTGTTTAATGAATCTACATGCAGCTTGTAGTTCCTGATGTCAACCAAGAACCAGAACGCACACTTCCTCATAGCTCACTTATTATCGAGATAAAGAGTCACGGCACAAAGCTCTGATTTTTCTCTTTCAGGCATAACCGTTGATATAAATATAAATATGGGAAACATATAGATGTGTCTAACATTTGCTATGTGCAGTTATTATCAGCTGGGTGTTGGTGGCGTTCCTGAAACAGCTGCAGGGTACCGTTAGGGTTAGGCAGGTACTGTTAGGTACATGCTGCCCTCTGGTGGACAAACTATGCAACCTCAAAACTCGTAAACAAGAGTGTCCGCAGGCTCTCCTTCAGTTTATTAATATCACAACATTGACTCAAGAGCATCAGAAAACCTTACATTTATGATCTGCTCTCCACACTCCTTTAGATGCACTGACGGTCATGTATATAGAGCTGTAATAATATTAGCTGCTTTGTAATTTAAATAAAGCAAATGTGCTCGAGGCATAAATGAAATGTAATTTAACATCACAGTTTAAACAGCATGTGTCTGACTTCTGTTGAGAAGTTGAAGTTGCATAGTTTGTCCACCAGAGGGCAGCATGCAGCCCTGACTGTGCTGGCTCTAATGTGGGTCCAGTCTGAGCTGACACAGCCGTGTGCCTTCTTCTTATAAACAAGTGTTGCACAACGATGCAGCGCGAGGCTCCCTGTAGCTCAGGGGTAACGAGCTCCTACCGTTTCTCCTGTCGGCAGGTGGATGGTTTGTGGCGCCTGCTTGTTGAGAAACTTATTGAAGAGACGGATGTTGGCAAACGTCCCTCTGGCCATAACGGCGTCGTTACCTCGCCGAGAGCCGTACGAGTTGTAGTCTCGGGAGTTCAAACTGCCAAAAGAGTAGCAGCAGAAAATGTTGATGGTTTCACACCGACAAGTGTTTTTCATCAAGAGATCATATGAAAACTGTCTGTGACGTGGGCTAAGTACCATTATTATTCAGTAAAACGTGTGCGCCGACTCACCCCCTGCTGGTCAGGTAGCGTGCTGCGGGGCTGTTCCTGGCGATGTTCCCCGCAGGTGAAATGTGGTCGGTTGTGACCGAGTCTCCCAAGTTCAGAAGCACACAGGCATCTGTGATGGAGGCAGGAGGCTGCAGCTTCCTGGTCTGAGTTAATACAACACAGTCAAGACACGTCGGGTCAGACAGCAGGGTTTCCTGTGTGCAGCGGGGACACGCTCGCCAAACCTCAAAATGTCTCACTGTCTTAACTAAGGATGTGCAAGACTAGTCAAGGAGCTGTCACTTTGTTTTAACTGAAGCCGAGACATTACTGTGTCATAAATGTTATGCACCCGTCTTCCACCAGATGGCGTCGTTAGTGAGAAACGGCACGAATCAATGGTTAATCCATCTTTTTGTTAACGGTGCAAATGAGCTTTCTCTGAAAGGTGGATGGGCTCCAGACAGGGGGCGGAGGTCATTCGGAAGGGCTTTAGAGTAGGCCCACCTCTCTGGCTAAGGTCACCTGGGTCAGGTGTTAGAACCGGACGTGTCCTACTGCAGGGAGGCCCAACCAATAACACGACGGCCTCCTCCTGACAGACTGTGGAGCTGTGGTGGAGCACAGTTCACCACCACAGGTCTACACCCTACACTAGTGGGGCCAATTGCTTTATGGAGGCAAGTCCACTCTTCTTCTCAATGAAGGCGAAACATAACCTTTGAATAAGTCTGCAGACGAACGTTCGTGCACGGCATGTACTTACCAAACCATCAAAGAAGGGCGGAGACTTGATGTAGGTTGATTTGGGGTCCCAGGTGTAGAGTTTATCAGAGGGAGCAGCCAGCGAGTTCCAGCGTTCATTCACGTGCTGCAGCGAAACCACAAACACAGCACAAGGCTTTCTGTCAACGAGACATATCAGCAGTGCACGATCTCCCCAACAAGCGTAAGATCACACTACCTCGATCTTCTCATAAACCTCTTTGAACATGGATGGGATGACAAACATTCTCTCCACAGCCTGGATTTCCTCTCGAGTGGGCCAGATGTCCCTGAGGAAAACATCTTTGCCTTCAGAGCTCATCCCTACAGGGGATAGAGAAAGAAAGAGGACAGCAGTCAAACGTCGTTTCAGCTGATTGTGATAATAACCTAAACCATATACAGACGCTTCAGCTTAAAGCTCATCAACACACTTAGACCTGCTGGAAGTGACCTGCAGGTTTAAACCCAGAGCGCAGGTTGTCTCGTCTCTTTCTTTCAAATATCACTCCTATTTATTTAGACCTGTCTTTGCCTTCTATAACTAAAAGGCTTCAGCTTAGTATCTCAAATGTTTTGGGTTAGTAAGTGAAAGCTTGGAGATCAACTCAAACCTGTTTCAATCAGTGACTTACCAATGGGCTCATTGTCAAAGTCTATCCTCACTGTGCCAGCCAGTGCATAGGCGATGACGAGCGGTGGGGAAGCCAGGTAGTTGGCTCTGGTGTTGGGATGCACTCGTCCTTCAAAGTTTCTGTTGCCTGAAAGGACGCCTGCAGCGATCAGATCCCCCTGAGGCACAAAAACACCTCAGTCACATGACACACAGAAGGCTCATGGAGACTGAACACGGAGCTGCTTCAAGGCAACAAAGAGTGTGTTAGGAATGAATAAACGTCACAGGAGGAAGGAGGAGGAGCCTCCGATGTAAGCCGCTAGTACCTGGGTTATGGCCTCCACCACTGGTTCTGGGAGCGGCCCACTGTTGCCTATACACGTCATGCAACCATAGCCAACAACCTCAAAGCTGGCAGAAGACACAAAGGGATTATTACACAGCTGCACGTCACACACTCTGTCACTCTGTCACTTCCTCAGATGTAAACACAGGAGTACCAGTTCTAGGTGCAACACACGGGGGCGCCACAAACGTGCAGCACACAGGGGCGCCACACGGGGGCGCCACAAACGTGCAACACACAGGGGCGCTTCAGAATCAAACAGCCGTTATGAAGAGACATTAACGCAGTGATGCTGAGCGCTCAGAAATAATCAAAGAAAAAGTGGCGTAACTCTGAAGACCTGAAGTCTTCTGAACGTAAACAACATTACGTTCAATCATTGAAACGTTCACTGATCGCTGTGCTGATGTCCTGCTTTAAACACTGGTTACACTGGATCCTACCAGGTGAGAGGTGTGAGTGAAATAACAGTCAGTCAACACAAACGTGGGATCGTTCCAACAACAAGCAGCTTACCCGAGCTGAGACAGGTAGTCCATGACGCCGCTCTCTCTCAGGTAGTAGGTCACCACTCCGCTGCCAGGGGACAGGCTGGTTTTTATGTACGGCTTCACACTCAAACCACACTCGACTGCTTTCTTTGCCAGGAGTCCTGAGATACGAGAGACTCTCATTCAGTCACTGTGTCAGAAATCTGTGTGACAGTGAAGGGCAGCACACCCACCTGCTCCCAGCATGACGGATGGGTTGCTAGTGTTGGTGCAGCTCGTGATGGCAGCGATAACCACCGAGCCGTGACTCAGCGCGTACTCCTTTCCGTTGAACTGGAAGGGGGCTGTAGCGTTGTGGTGCTGCGGAGCCACCTGGAAGCCCTTGAAGCCTTGCTGAGGCGAGAATTATAGAAAAGAACGATTTCAGAGCTTTTATGTGACAGACGTGTCGGTTAGCAACAAGCCTGTACCAGCACACGAGTGACTCCTGGTAAGACTGCACTAATGAGCCCCCTACAGCAGCTAGACACCTGTGCACCTGTGCAGGCAGGTATCACCTCATGCTACAAGCAGTGATACTGACCAGAGCTAATGCTGAGTGTCAGCAGCCTCCACCTGTAAATGTAGGAACGCACCTTTGCTTCCAGACAAACTTCAAAATCTTTCTTCATGTCAGACACGGGAACTCTGTCCTGAGGTCTTTTGGGACCGCTGCAGCAGGGAACCACCGTGCTCAGATCCAGCTCTACAACCTGAGGAAGACGGACACATCCAGCTTTATTCTTGTTACATTTGCATCATGTCACAATTTTCATTAAAATCTATAAAAGACAAAACAGACAATGACCTGTGATCCCTGAAAATAGACTTTTCTGGGTTCAGCAAACATAAAGGAAGTCAGAGGCTGACCTGAGTGAACTCTGGATCCTGGGAAACATCATTGTAGTCTCTGAAGATGGCCACCGCCTTCAGGTACTTGGTAATGTATGCTAACTTCTCTGGTTCCCGTCCTGATTTTAGACAAACGAGTCGCATAAACAAAAAGAATCGCGTGCAATGAATGAATGCAACCTTTGTGCTGACGTCAAACGCCACCAGCTCACCGGTTTGTTCCAGATACTGAAGGCTGACATCGTCCACGGGGAAGAAGGCTGCCGTGGCGCCGTACTCTGGGCACATGTTGGCGATGGTGGCTCTGTCAGCGATCGACAGCTGAGCCACACCCGGGCCGAAGAACTCCACGAATTTTCCTACCACGCCCACCTGACGGAGGTGCTGCGGGCGCATGCAGAAAGCACAGCTGTGACGTCAGAGCGCTGACTGCTGTTGGAACAGCTGCATCAAACGCCCTCCTACCTTGGTAACAGTCAGGACGATGTCGGTGGACGTGATGAACTTATCCGCAGCGCCGTGCACCTTGTAGCCCACCACCTCGGGGAGCACCATGCTGATTGGCTGACCCAACATAACAGCTTCTGCTTCAATCCCACCCACACCTGAAGGGGCAAGATTAACCTTTACTTAGGACACCAAGCTCACACCTGATTTTTCACTTTCACACCATTACAAGCAGCTGATGCAAATGTTTCTGAGTGATCTTACTGCAAATCAAACAATCTGCACGTATGTGTGGATGCATAACTAAAAACAACACTATTACTACTAATAATGTTAAAGTGTTGAACTGTCAGAGGTTAAACAACATAATGCACATTCACAATGATACAAAAAGGCAACAACATGGGCTAACAGTGCAGACGCTGCTCTGCAGACGCTGCTGCTGCTCCTACAGGTGTGACCTCCAGCCCCCCGTCTGCATGAAGCAGTGCTGGACACACTGTGGCACAAACCCTCATCAGCATCGGCTGAACAGTGATGAGAGACGGACCATCACAACACTTCTAGATGCAGGTCTGTGCTGCAGAGAGATGCAGACAGAGTCAGCGAGTCCAGTTTCCTTCAGCATCAAATGCAACCTGTGACAGGCAGAGGTCTGCAGAGCCAACGACACGACTGAGTCCAGTTTCTGAGAGTTAACAGCTGTGTGACGGCGGCTCACAGGACAACAGCTTCAAGCAGCTTCATAGTGGTCGTAGTGAGAACGTCTCAGTTTCTACTGTTTGACAGGACGAGCTGCAGAAAGAAAGCCAGACGTCAGAATAGGACACAGTTCCACAGTGTGCGGCATCAACATGGAGGAGGAAGTGTGATGGTCTGGGGCTGTTTGCTGGATCCAGGGTTGCTGACTGAACCAAAACAGCTACCACAGCGTTCTGCAGCACCATGCAGCACCCTGCGCTCCGTCAGGGCTTCATCCTACAGCAGGATAACGACCCACACATCAGTCCAAGCTGTGCCAGAACCAGTGTCCAGCACAGCCTCCAGACTGAAAGCCCATCGAGCTGGTTTGAACTGAAAGCAAAGCAGCTACAAAGGTCCACATTTATGGAACTTCTGCTCCAGATGTGGGAGAAGATTTGATTTTTGTTGTAGACAGAAGCCACGACTGCGTTCAGCTGCTACATCTGCCAAAGGAGGCGACTGACGAGTCAAAGGTTAGAATCTGTTTGGGTTTAAAACTGACTCCAATTACTTTGTGCTGTGCTTTGATTTCAGAGTGCAACGAGACATTAATCATTTTCAATGAAAAAATGTGTGTATTCTAAAACCTCTGACTAGTAGTGTGTATTTCATGAGGTGAGGATCCTGCACAGAGCAAAAGAAATCAAACAATAAACACGGCAAAAACAAACTATGAGAGAATCTAGTTAATGATGGAACAGAGAAGCTGCATTCATACTGGGACCAGCAGCAGCCTACAGCAGCATAACTGCTGTAAAAGAGAGGGAGACGTCTTACCCCAGCCCAGGACGCCCAGACCATCGATCATGGTGGTGTGAGAGTCGGTGCCCACCAGACTGTCCGGATACAAGAGCCCATCCTGGTTAAACACCACGCGGGCCAAGTACTCCAGGTTGACCTGGTGAACGATTCCTGAACCAGGAGGAATAATTCGCATGTTTCTGAAGGCTTTGGAGCCCCACTGCAAAGACCAGAGATCATATTTATGGACCGAACCATCAGACTTACATGGACACACGACAGGTTCATACCTTTAGAAACTGAAATCTTTCTTTGTTGCGGTCAAACTCCAGATCCTGATTTTTCTGAAGGCTGTCAGACCTGCGTGAAGAACAACAAGTGAAATGAAGCAGTGAATGAAACACCTATGAGCTGACACACGGTGGGAGAAAGGCGAGAGATCTTACTTCCTGTTGAAGTCCACTTGGATGGAATGATCAATGACGAGGTCAGCGGGACAAACTGGATTAATCTTTTCTGGGTCGCCACCGAGTTTCATCACTGCGTCACGCATGGCAGCGAAGTCGACCACAGCAGGAACACCGCTGCGTGACACAGCACAGGCTGGTCAGGGACCGCTCAGAATGTGATGTCACCTTCTTAAACATCACTAATAAGACCCCAAAAGCATGTGTTTGGAGTCTGTTACCGTAGAAACCTGCTGCTTACACAGGGAATAACTTTGCTGTTGTTAAAGTCCAGACTGCTTTTAGCAGATGCTGCTGCAAACTGCACTTAAATCCTGAGCTGGTTATTTCACTCAAAGGTTCTTTTTGCACCTGAGATGATGTAAACAGGGATTTCACAACACCTGCAAACACCTCGTGACACTACGTTCTTCTTACAGACCAGCGTTACTCTGATGACATCACTGACACACCAGGTGCATTAAACGTATTAAATGTGTGAAAGTTAAAACAAGACACTGACACTCAAATTGTGAGGAAAAGACATACGTGAAGTCCTGGAGGATGACCCGCGCCGGCCTGAACGGCACCTCCACAGTCTGGAACTGCGTCTGCTTCCAGTTCAGGATGCTTTCCACATCCGAACGCTTCACTAGAAACTCATCACAGTTCCTGACGGCAGATTCCAGGAGGACCCGGATGGAGAACGGCAGACGGTCTAAGGAGCGCATGTGCAAGTCAATACTTCTCGGTTGTGTGCACCGACGAGATGCTTCATGTTAGCATTCAGTGTAGATGTGCTCCTACCATATCTGGGATCTCCAAGCTTGGATAGATTGAAAAACTGCTGCTCTGGGTGTTTGGGGTCCAGAGGCTCAACGATGTGCTCAAAAGGATTTTTCACAGCTGCCGACATCTTTTCCTAAAAGAAGATCAAAAGCCTGACTTACATGATGCAGAATAAAGAAGCACCTTTCAAATATGTCAACAACATACAAACCAAATGAAGACTGACAGGAAGGCAGAGCTCGGGCCTGTTACTCGTTCCCTAACGGCAGGTGGATCTGCTTGGATTCAGGGTTAGTGGTGGAGGGTCGTTGACCTCGTTCTATGAACTTTGCATAACTCAAGTTCTTTAACAAAAATGTGACGCTGACTGTGTGTCAGTCACTTGCAGCTCAAACACACATTAAGTGAAATTCAGGTTCTGGGGCCTGTTAGAAAGAGGCGTTATCTGTGTGAAAGGTGAAAACAGCGCATGCCTGCACATGACCACGGACTTGGCTGGTTAGCTGAAGTTCAGGCGAAACCTCTGCTGTCAAGTGCAAAGTCAAACTGCCACGACAGTGACAAAGACATCAATATCCGGACAGCTTTACTTCTAATGGTTTAGTCCTGTGTAACAACTACTGTCACTCCTGCCGATATAAAACGTGACGCTGACCTTTAGGTCACATTTGTAGCCTCGGTTTATGCCATTTTTACCAGAATGGTCCCAGTTTCAATCAGAAAGTTTTACACTTGAAGCCTGATTAAAGTACAGCTTTGTCTCCACATCCGTCACGTTGATATATTATCAGTAAAAACGTGCGAAGAAAACCTGACCTGCTAACGATCACGGCTAACTGCACCCATTTACGAATTCTACCAAAACTTGCTAATGTTGATGCTACGTGTCCAGTTAGCATAGCTCATGGGTCAAAGTTCAGCATTTATGAAGACAGGTATCAGGCTTTTATTCAGAGATGAACATTTAAATTGAACACTAAAACGAAGGAAAGAAGCATAACATTAGCTAATAATTCAGACATGATATCTTATTAGTGTGAGTTGGTATAAAGCATAATGTGACAGTTGGATAAATTAGCTTTCGTAGCGACACAACGAGAATTTCAGTTCAGACGTTCTTCTGGAAAATCGTTAATAAGCCAAGAAACTGAATGTGGTCGGATGGTTATTGCTTACTTTAGATGCAGTGTTGAAGTATCACCAGATCACAGCAGTTAGGTCACAACCAGCTAGTCGCCACAAAACCTGCTGCTTGTTCCGCCCAGGTTCCGCCTCCACTCGGGACACTTCCGGTTAGGTTTTTATTCAGAATAAAAGCCGAACCCACGCCGGGCTTTGCAGCTTCATATCCACGTATATCTGACAACTATGGAAAGGAACTGGAACGGGAAATTGATTATTTATTTATTCATTTATTTATTTATTTATTTTCGGTGGCATAATACAAAAAAATTATTTGGCATTTATATATTTTATCTTATATTTTAAGAGGGAGAGAAATGCTGAGTATGACAGAAAGACCCCTAGAACCACAGTCAAGCATGGACTGTTATGCTTTGGAGCTACTGAGGGTACAGGATGACTTCACCACATTGAGGGCCAGACGGGTCTTGCACCATAAAATCTTGGATGTGAACCTTCCTTCAGCCAGAACACGGGGTGGTGATGGGTCGTGGGCTTCCAGCATACCACTGAGTGAAAACACACTGCCAAGGCAACAAAGCCGTGACTAAAGAAGGAGAACATTAAGGGCATGGAGTGGGCTAGCCAGTCTCTAAACTTCAGTCCCATAGAAAACCAGTGGAAGCTTAAAACTAGAAAACAAACAAACTAGGTGATTAAGAGAATATCACGAAGTCTGGCCATTTAGCAGTGTTGGGGAGTAACGGAATACATGTACCGCCGTTACGTATTTAAAATACAAAATATGAGTAACTGTATTCCGTTACAGTTACGTTACCGTTTAAAAAGGTGGTATTCAGAATACAGTTACTTTGTTGAAATAAATGGATTACACTGCGGTACTTTCCTGTTTCATTTTGTCGCGGGTCAGGACTGTTTGGGTTTTGTTTGACAGCTACGTTCTGTTGTTCCAGGCGGCAGCGTTACGGTTGCCATGGTTACAGGGCGACGCTCCCTCTGTGACTGTGTGTTTCCTGGGTGAGAGAGCGCCTTTTCGTTGTTGTTGTTGTGCTAAGCTAACAGACAGAATGCTACAAGCATAGCTCTAAAGAATGTAGCATCATGGGCAGTGTAGTCCGTGTTGCAGGGAGAATGGACTGCCATACACGTTATGGGTCTGTGAGCGAGGAGGGAGAAAAAGGGGAGTGGAAAGGTACGAGCAGTCATCGAGGAAAAACGGGAGCTGGAAGCATGTAAATATAATAATAACCACTGCAGCCAAGAAGAGAGCCTGACGAGCCCAGTTGTAAGTAAGCTATTAAGACTCGACTGTACACTGTGTTCGTGTTTTCCTCCGAAAACAATAAGTTCCGTTGGAGCAGCCTTTCAACGCCTCTCTCTGTCTCTGCTAGCAAAGTTGACCCACACAACAAAGTAAAGCTATTTTTCGGCTATGAGCCGACAGGGACCCCGCCGTATTAGTCAGAGGTCCCTTTACTACAGTTCGGAGTCGCGGACCTTCAGTAATAGTAATAAATCACACAGCAATAGTACATTCACGTTGTTGTAAACAGCACGATAATATATTAAGTAATCCAAAGTATTCAGAATACGTTACTGTCATTGAGTAATACGTTAGAGAATACATTTTGGGGCATGTATTCTGTATTCTGTAATGGAATACATTTTAAAAGTAACCTTCCCAACACTGCCATTTAGTTAGTATTAGGCAAGAAGTTAACCAATGCTAATAAAAACTATCATGAGCAAACCAACATGAACCAAAAATGGGGAACAGCAAACCTAACGCAATAATGGATTTGTTATATTGTACACATTCATAAAGAGAATAATGACCAGCATGTTTCACTGCAGCCAGGGAACACAAGATAAGATAGATAAGAACACCTTTATTAATCCCACAGGTGGCAAATTTGTTTCGTTACAGCAAAAGTACAAAGTTATGTAGCAGAAATTAGAAAACACTGGAATGCAATAAAATAAAATACTATATACAATAGAATAAAATAGACAGGCCGTCCTACCTGAGAGTAGAACTCACAGTGGTGAGTCTGAGATTTACAGTCAGTGATGAACCTCAGAGAAGGATACACAGTATCAACCGGAGCAGAAGCATTCATATGTAGAATATCTCCATAAACCAGCACAGGTAAAATGTGCCCCCGAACAAAAAACGAATACAATGTAGCGCTGTGCAGACTGTATACTAAAAGATTAGCTGCTTTTATCAAAATGACCAGTAGATGGTGCTGCAGCAGCAGCTATGTTCTTACATGTGTCGTTTGCTTCGTGGCTCGTGTTAAACTAGCACATCTTTATAGTTTGTAGTTGCAGAACTACTTACTTATGCAACACTTTCCTTTCCAAACACACATGCAGGTGGTTACATATGGTTAAAATGATTCAAATGCAGTAAGTATGCACGTTTTTCATATAAATATATTCTGTAACTTAATTATTGTCTGTAGCCCACATGATTACACACTTTAGTTACATGAAACGTGTGTTTTGATGTTATGTGCTGTATAGCCTGTATAATAAATAAACATGTAGCCCAATAAGTATAAACTCCAGAAAGCTACACAACATGGGGCGCTTCATTTACAAACACAAGTCTAACTTAAGTTTCACTGTTTTTTGTTAGAAAACA
>NW_005187914.1:0-1684 GCF_000239375.1 Pundamilia nyererei
TACTTTGACACAAAGGCCTCTGCTGTGATGCTTACACCTTGGATAAAGTCTCGCAGGTGTCAGCTTTCCTTTTATAGACAAAAAAATATAGAAATGTACTGATGCGTGATCAGAATTATAATATTTCTGACTGTCTGAGGCAAAATTTCCCCGATTCAATTCGAATCGGAATAGAATCGAATAGAATCGAATCAAATCGTGGATCGACTCGATTCGGGACCTTGTGAATTGGAATCAAATCGATTCTAGAGATCAGTGACGATACCCAGCCCTAAGCACTGGAGGTGAGGTCAGGGCATCTGTTAATGTTTTGAAAGCTCTCGCTTGGTCCGTTCCCCAGTACCATGGATTATATTTGGAAAGAATATCTTGCAGGGCTTTGTCTTTTTCAGCTAAATGGGGGAAGAACTTGCCCACTTGATTCACCATGCCCAGAAAAATGCGCAACGTCCCCACACCAACACATCATCAATGTGACACACCACTCTTTTGAGACCCTCAATGACCCTCAAAAGTGTTCGGGCGCTGAGTTGATCCCGAATGGTAGGCGAGTAAAATGGAACCGCCCAAAGGGTGTGATGAAGGTGGTGAGTTTGGCAGACTCATCGGACAAGGGAATCTGCCAGGAGCCCATGTCAGCGTTCAGTTTGCTAAACACTTTGGCTCCTGCGAGCATTCCAAGATTTGTTCAACCGATGGCAGCACATATTTCTCCCTGCACACATACTCATTTAGTCCAGTAAAGTCTACACAAAGTCTCAGCCTAGGGCTGTTTTTCTTTGGAACAACAACCATGCCGGCACACCAATCCGTTGGTTCCTCAACTCGGTTAATGACACCAAGTTCTTCCATTCGTTGGAGTTCCTCCTTTACCCTTCACATTAGAGGCAGAGGAAGCCTTCTCGGAGTTTTGAGCGAGTACGGCACAGCGTTTGGTTTGAGTTTAATATGACAGACCCGCTGCACTTTCCCAGACCATTGCAAAGTTTAGGGTAAGTAGTCTTCAGAGTATCCACTGATACCACATCAACTCGCACCAGCAGGCCAAGAGCTGTAACACAGGCAGGCCTAGCAGTGGAGTGCTCAGGTTTCTTACAACATAGACCTTCTCTGTTGTTTGTTTTGCTCCGTAGTTGAGCTGTAGCTTTGTAAAACCTGCAACGTCCAGTGGTGTTTTTCCAGGGCCTAACAAAGGTCTTTCTGGCTGCTGGAGAACTGGTCTTTGTTCGTTAGCAAAGATCTTTGACAGAGAAAGTCAGAGTCAGCTATTACAGTCACATCTGCTCCAGTATGTTGGCTGTCCACGCCTGGCTGTCACTGGAAACTGAGCCTAGGAAGAAACCTTGCTCCTCTTCCTCCTCAATACTTTGTACTGTCTTGCTTTGTCTGCAGACGTGCTGGTAGTGACCTTTTTTTATAAACGACATTTTACATCATTTGCTGGGCACTCAAGTTTCAGATGTGGAGAGTCTCCGCACTTGTAGCATTTGTTACTTTGTCTCTCGCTATATTGCTGTTGTGTTTTGACAGTTTTATTTTTGAACATGTTGAACTTTGTTTTGTCGTGCTTTTTTATCACTCTGTCAATTGCATTCACATTTAAATCAAATCAAATCAAATCACTTTTATTGTCACATCACATGTGCAGGCACACTGGCACAGCACATGCGAGTGAAATTCTTGT
>NW_005187914.1:3617-7219 GCF_000239375.1 Pundamilia nyererei
TACTCACGTTTGGCTGCTTTGATCGTCTTCCGGAGTTGGTAATGTGCGTGTTTGTAGTCCGATGTGTTCGCGGAGGCAAAGGCGGTGTTCCGTGCCGCGCGAACATCTCCGTTAATCCAGGGTTTTTGATTTGGGAAGGATTTAACTGTTCTGGATGGGACGACACCTTCCACGCATTTCCTGATAAATCCACAGACTGAGGCTGCGACGAGGCTGCCATACTCGGCGCCATCTTGTAGGTACTTGCATCACGTTTGTTTCAAAGCTGACTGTTGCTTTTAGATGTCTTCTGACGGCCTGGCCATATTTATAGCTTTATCCAAGTTCAAGTCTTTTTCCATCTGCATGCGCTCAGACAGCCTTGTGTCAACCAAGCCCACCACTATTCTGTCTTTTATCAGCTCATCGTGGAGCGGTCCGTAGTTACAGTGCTCTGCTAATGCATGAAAGGCAGTCATGAATGCATGAATGACGAAATCTCTCGAAGCGACGGACCCATCTTGTCCATTCATGTGATTTGGAAAAATCAAAGGGCTCCGGTGTTCTGGCAAACCATCCTACCCGTTGTTTCTGCGCATGTGCACAACACAAAATTAAGTGGCGAACCATCCTACCTTTGTGAATATTAGCTAGAAAAATATTGTGATGGCTAAAATTAAGTGGCAAATCATCCTACCATTGTGAATGTTACCTATAAGCATATTTTAACAGGTAAAATGAAGTGGCAAACCATCCTGTCTTTAAGAATATGAGCTACAAGCATACTCTGATGGGCAACGTTAAGTTGCAAACCATCATACCTAGTTAAATTTGTGCTGGAATTATTCTGTGACAGCAGAAATGTGCATAAACTACTTACGGTAGGATGTTTTGCCAAAGTAGGATGGTTCGTCAGAGCACCAGTGGTTGGATGCTAAACATAGTGCTGGGAGTGCTAGCCGCAATGCTAACTCCTGCCCTCGGACGATCGTCTGCATCATCATTTGGCATTTCCTTTTTACCTTCCACTTCTCCTCACACTTGGCAGATGTATGTCTTAGTCACACAGCACTTCTGACACCATGTGTGATTCTTTCTCTGAATCGGAATAAGTACGCGGGACAACTGTGTGCGATAAGGCCAACTCTTTACTCACTTTATTGCCAGTGCGTAACACGTAATTACACAATTACACAATTATTACACAATTGAACAATAAACACATACAACAAACAAATGTACAACATATGTACCAGGGACAATTATTCAATTTTGAATACACAACAGTTGCTTGGATTCTGATAAAAGGTGGTCTTTGGAACATTTTGTCCTGAAAGTTAATTTAAGCTAAAAATAAATAAATAAATAAATCTCAAAATCAAAGTCAAATTAATCAGACACACTGACATTTAATATTTCATGTGGGACATTAATCCTATGTTTCACCCATCAAATTCTTCACCACCTGCTCACTACACGGACTGTTTTACTCACTTGGAGTATTACATGTAAATAAATACAAAGTTTAAAAACTGAGATAACTGTATGCAAATGTACTGTTCTCTTCCCTATAAAGCAGCCATGTGAGCTGTATGATTTAACACACTGTGTGGACCTCTTACTGCGTTCTGTCTATAGAAATTAAAAAGAAACAAAAAAAACTTTAAAGCCTAAATGCATAGTTTCATATTAGCTTTTACATTTATGCAAATAAATTTCTGGTTGTTTGTCTTGCCAAGATGGGAGCCTGTGCATGGCTTAAACTGTCAGTTTTAAAATGTATGGAGATTATATGTCCTGTAAATGTCTTGTTCTCTGATTTTATAAGCTGTTGGCTCTCTTAGCTTCCTGGAGGTTGGAAAAGTAATAAAGGGCTTCCACGGTGTTGCGGCTCTCCTTTGATTTCACAATACAATGATGTTTTGTACCACTAGAGGGCAGTAGACACACACAATGACCTAATGGATTTCATCTGATCCTCCGATCATATATGAATATAGTTTGAATGAAATGACGCTGAATATTTACAATGAAAACATTTATCTGCTAAAAATTAAATCAAGAATGGATTCATTTCGTAGGAATCACTAGTGTTAGTACTGGTACCTAAATTTTGTGCTTTTACTTTATATAAATAAATATTCTTTCGTCATGAATTATGCACTTCTGCATTGTGTGCTACAGCTATATATAAATTCAGCACCTTGTACATTCAACACATGCACAAACAGCCTATCAGCATAATGCTAAAGACTGTTACAGGTTATTGAATAAATTGGTTTTTAAATGTTATCTGATCATAGATTCTTTTTCTTTTTTTTCTCTCATGGACTGCTCGAGATAAGATAAGAGCCAGTCCATTACAGTTTTCCAACATTCGGAAGAATTGCGGCCATTTCAAACAGAAGGAGCAGGTGAAGAGTCACAACACGGACATGAAAGGAACGAACTTCAGTGTAAACGATCAGTTCCCAAAAGAGATCCTGGAACGACGCAAGGTCCTGTTCCCCGTCTGACGCACCTTAATACAGATTGGCTCCCGTGCATCGCCATGCAGGTCCGGCTCTACCCTGTTTGTACTAATGCCATTCCAGATAAGAATCCGCGACGTTTTTCTCTCCTCCTCTTGCATTAACATAAATCTAACTTATCAACTTTTTAATACAACGTGACGTCATAATAGAGAAAACCCATCAGTCTCCATAGCGCTAATGCGTTAGTTACAGTGTTCTTCAACGTTCTTCAACGTTCTTGAGAAAACTTGAACGAAGAAAACTTCGTTTACGTTTTCTCTTTCATCCCTCCCGCTTGCCCTTTTCCATGGTTTTCCTCCTTCTAATTTCTTTCATGCACCGATCACCTGTTTTTCTACGCAGTCACAAACGTCACCTGCTATTTTTACACAACTGCACAGCATGATCACGCACATTCACATCACCACATCACCACAGCCTCACAGCGTACACAGACATAGAGGACACACATGTGTCATATATATGAATATGCACGCACATAATAAGACTTATGGAGCCTCTCGCCACACATGTTTTTCTCTGTTTCTTTCTTACACTCGATTGATGTATTTCCTTGTTCCTCACTCATTTGAGCTGCAACGTTAGCTGCACACACACAACTGTGGGACGCTAAGGTTTGTCACATGGAATGTGCATGGAGCTGGCTCCACAGGGAAGAGGTTAAAAACTAGGGCTGGGTATCGTCACTGATTTCTAGAATTGATTAGATTCCAATTCACAAGGTCCCGAATCGATTTGAATCGGGAAAATTTTGCCTCAGAAATATTATAATTCCGATCACACATCAGTACATTTCCATATTTCTTTGTCTATAAAAAGAAAGCTGAAACTTGCAAGACTTAAACCAAGGTGCAAGTGTCACGGTTTGCAATGGCAAACCGTGGGGAAGGAGGACCCAGGATGCAGGACTCTGCCATGCAAACTGCATTTATTTACAGTGTGGTTAACAATAGATGCACAGTTTATCCCCGTTGCTCCCCAAGACTCCCGTGTGTGTTTCCCACTCAGACGTCCGTGGAAAACAATAGAAAACAATAGAAGCAGCCGTTAAACACTGACCCCCGCGGGGGCGGGGACACACACACACAC
>NW_005187914.1:7492-15069 GCF_000239375.1 Pundamilia nyererei
GAAGAGGGAAAGCACTACCAAAAATACATATAATGAAAGATAAGTCCATAACTGCTCAGGACAGTAAGCATCACAGCAGAGGCCTTTGTGTCAAAGTAACTGAGGATAAAACACAGAAAAACATGAAGGAGATTTTCCTGGCCTGGGATTTTATAGCAGATAACCTTAAAAATATTCTGCAGTAGATCAAAAACGAAAGAAAACCATGAATCAGCATATGAACTGTAAGTCCGCTGCTGCTCTGCTGGTTAATAAAACCACGTCAGTTGAAACTACTGCTTCATCATTATCATACTGGTGAACATACAACATGGTGTCAGAAGCGACAGAACACGTACTCCGTAGTTAACGGTATTTTTTTTTCGTTTATGCATCCACAAAAAGTCTATTTTGTGGGTGCATTTTTTCTTTTTGTCTCTGGACTGTAGCCGACATGGCGGAAGGATTCAGGAGGCCAGACCCGCTTGTTTTCAATGGTAATGTTGCTGAAAATTGGCGCATTTTTGAGCAAGAATATGACATCTTTATAGCGGCGACACACTCTGACAAGCCAGCGTGCACACAAGCCTACATATTGCTCAACTTAGCCCCAAAGCTATAGAACGAGAGCGGCCTTTTGTTTACGCGCCAGAAGTGAGAGAGCCCGGCGATGGAGGACGAGTCCTTATTCCTGCAGAATCGAAGGAGGATCCTGAGTGCCTCAAAAGGAAGTTCAGAGAAATGTGCAGCCCACAAACCAACGTCACGATGGAAAGACACAAGTTCAACATGCGGAATCAGAGGACGAGACTGTTGAATCCTATGTAAGTGGTTTACGGATTAAAGCAAAAAGCTGCAGATTTGGTGATCTGAGTGATGCACTAATAAAAGACAGACATCAACAATGACAATTTAAGGAAAGTGCTACTGCAGTGATTTAACGTTAGCGAAAGCCATATCTGTCTGCCAGATTCATGAAATGACTGAAGAGCACAATAAAACACTTGCTTTTCCTCAACAATCTGCGACAAATGTTGATGTGCTCCAGCCCAAATTTACAAGAAAGCACAGAGGAGATAAAATAAAAATGCAAGGAGACAGGTCTGAAACACAGCATATCACTAACTGTACTAACTGTGGGGGCGATCATTTGGTTTGCAAATTTAAATGTTCCTAAGGACCAGCATATGTGACCTTTAATGCTGTGATTATTATTATTTAGCATGCATTAAACTTTATATCTGGTTAGGGATGTACTAAAGAAGGGGGGTGTAGATAACCTCCTGTCAGTTTCGTATTTTGTCCTAATCCGCTTGCCGTACCTCCGTGTAGGTCTGTATATGTTTGAGTGGTGTATGCGGCATTCGGCTATTGAATCCGAGCGCTGCTGCTCTGCCGGTTAATAAAACCATGTCAGCTGAATCTACTGCTTGATCATTATTATACTGGTGAACATACAACATGAACATTACCTGATGTTGCTGAAGTGAAGCAGAGCAAAGTTACAGAGGTTTTATTAGAGACACTGTTACGGCCCTGGGCCTTGGAGGGACTGAGACTCCCTTTTTTTTTTTCATGCAAATCCAAGTGTGCTATGACTCACGGATGATTGGTTGCTGGGAGACCCGTGCCAGCCCTCTTCTATGCAGATTGCAGTGTGCCAGACCACGCGGACAATTGGCTGCCTGGAGATCCCATGACACTCCAAAAGGAAATGACTGGCTGATTGTGTGCACCTGTGGGTATAAAAGGCAATTGTTTGCCCAGTGGTCTGTTGAACAGTCCTGTTGGTTTTCTGTTTAAAGTTTGCAATAAACCCTTTTATTTTACTCAGTTTTCATGTGGGGGCTTGTGTATGTTACTCCCCTCCTGTCGCCCAGCAGAGGGGGTCGTAACAGACACAGCCAAGCGTTTTGCAAATTTTAAAAAGTTTTTTAAAATTCGTTCAGTAGCCTGTTGAACGGCAGAAATGAGGCTTTCTTGTTGGAAGTAAGTAAAAGGAAAACACAGCGGCCCACAGGCTGTAAACAACGGTAAACTTGTGCGTAATAAGCAAGCGAATAATGAAGAAAACAGATTTTTAGACGGGAAACTGTTCTTGAAGTACAGAGAGAGAGAGAGCTGTGCATGAAGTGTGATTTTATCCTGGTGGAAGCAAAACAGGAAAAGTCAGAGGGAATTCATGTTTGCGTGAAGCAAAATTTGAAGCGTAGTTTGGATCTTCTTTTGCTGCTGGTTCAGTCAATATTGGAGAGAGATAAAACCTGCAGCTTCAGAATCAGCGCAAAGAGGACGTAAACACAAAGCGCGGAGCCGCCGATGGATCAGAATCAGCGAGCTGTCCATGCCGTCGGGTGAGAAAGCTCAGCTCACTGATTCTGATCCGTCGGCGGGTCCACGCTTTTTTTGTTCACGTCTTAGTGCAGAATCCGTGCTCCTGCTCTCATTTACTGTTTTAGCTGTTTGGTGGTTGTTGAAATTTTGTGAGGTTTAACCTGAGGACAAAATAAATTTATATTTAAAAATCGATTCAGGATTTTAATGAATCGATATCACGTTATCCAAGCTAGAATCGATAAATCCGTAATCAAAACCCACCCCTAACCACGACTTCTGAGGGACAAGCTGGAGCTATCAGGAGTGGACGACCACATGTCCCAGTGGATACTGGACTACCTCACAGGACGCCCACAGTATGTGAGGACACAGGGCTGTGTCTCTGACACGCTGGTCTGCAGTACGGGGGCCCCACAGGGAACTGTGCTGGCACCGCTCCTCTTCACCCTCTACACTGCAGACTTCTCCATCAACTCCCCACGCTGCCACCTACAGAAGTTCTCTGACGACTCTGCCATAGTCGCCTCATCACAGGTGAGGACCACTCAGAGTACAGACAGTGGACTCTGGACTTTGTGGACTGGTGTCAGCAGAACCACCTGCTGATCAACGCCGGGAAAACCAAGGAGTTGGTGGTGGACTTCCAGAGACGCAGACCCACCACACTGACAGCGGTGAACATCCAGGGAGTGGACATTGAGATAGTGGACTCTCATAGGTACCTGGGTGTTCACCTGAATAATAAACTGGACTGCAGCCACAACACTGATGCTCACCAAACTCAAAATGCTGGGACAAAAAACCCAGAGCCAACCATGACATAGAGCAGGATACAGGACTCTAAGACCAGGCAGACCAACCTAAGAACCACCTGGATTGGGTACCAGAGAGCCTGTAATTCAATAGATGAAACAATCCTGTCACCACTTGTGGACACAAGCAGTTAAAAACATTCACTACTCTGAGATCCACTAAACGTATCATTTACATTGTATTCGTTTGTCTGTTTTCTTCTTATATGGCTTTGTTTTTTTGGTCATGTAATTTTATTTTTCTGCCCTATTGCTGAAAAACCTACATTTGATCAAATGTGCTAGTTTCTCAGTACTATTTGAGCCTGCAAAGCTGTTGCTTAAAATACTAGCATTCATCACCACCTCCAATTATATCTAGCAGCCCCTGAGCAGGGCACTGAGACTGCTGCACAGTGAACATGGAAACCTGACTGTAAAACCAACCTTTTCCTGTTCTCGTCTTTGTCTGTGAGTAAAACAATGCATTCCCCTCCAAGCATAATTTTCTCCAAAAGTAGAATGAGATGGCCCAGCCCATGTAATTGGTTACATTATTAGTCATTAGTTCCATCGTATGCTAATTAGCTCATATGTTAATTTGCAGGGCCCGATGAATCCCAACGCCCGTCTCTGTGTAATTAGTCTGTAATTCCTTTGCATCCTGTGGAACAGGCAAACCAAAGTGTGTCTGAGCCAACAGAGGGAGGAACTGGGGACTAATTAGAAATATCTCACATGAAGCATTTCTGTATTAATTACAACAGTTTCTGTGTCCTTCCTTCTCCCCATAACTGGGCTGTGTCAGAGGAGGACATCGCAAACCAACAAGGAGCCCAACTGCTGCTTAATCAAAGATGTGGCTCTTTTTTTTTTTTTGCATCTTTAATTGGAATTAATTAGGATTGCCCAAATACTGTGTGTGTGTGTCTGTGTGTATTCACTGTACTCTGAGATGTTCTTACTTCTTTTGGATTTCTTCATTTATCTGATGATGCCATTCTCAACAACACGCAGGCAGCAGGATTGAACCAACATATCAGAGGGAGTTGGCTGTTTTTAAGGCGGACACATTGTTGTGTCCAAAACTGCCGATGCCCACCGTAATGTACTGCAGTTTAACAGATATCACTACTCTGTGTCCCGTAGATCAGCTTTCAATCACATTCTTGGCGTATGGTTTCTCTTTTTTCACACCTCATTTTGTCCAATTAGCAGTCTTTGGTTGCTTCATCATCTTCATGCTTTCCATCAGCCCGATGTCATCTCCCGCTGCAGCTGCACAGGGCTTTCTGACCCTAACGTTTCAACAGTAAATATTACAGGTCGATGCTTTCATCTTTTAGAGCCTTCTTAGAAGACAACATTAAGTTAAGGGAAGAACAACCACTGAACCTGTGAAAGAATCATGGGCACATAAGGCTCAATAATTGGCATCGAGAGCAAAAGCTGGCTGCGTAGCTTCAGAATGGACAAAGTGCCAAAGCCAAAAGATCCTACATTGAACGCAAGCATCACAATTGAACCATGAAGAGGTGGTTACGCTGTGTTTTAGTTAAAAGTGCTGAGTGAGAAACCTCTGGCAGAACTTTTAACAGTATTTGCTCTGATTGCTTGTTTTCTCTCCAATACTGTGGGATCTTTACAATACAAAGCACCATTGCTGTGGTTAAATCTGAATTCATCTCAAACACTTCCAGTACCTAATGTATCTGCTGCTGTGTCTGCGCTCAGTCTCAGGAATGCCTGCACCCACAGCTTTAGTCAGGCTTATTGGTGTATTCAGTGACACGCCAAGTGTGTATGATGGCTCTTTTTCAATACAGCAACATGAATCTCTGTGCAGTTCAGCCGTGATTCTGCACGGTCAGCCATGAAACATCAAATCTCACGTTCATGTAAATACACATCGAGCAGTGCTACTGGCACCCGCACGTGGAATATGTAGTACATGACCTTGGCTCAGGCTGTGTCTAATTCAGTCTGTCGTTTTTGAGGACAGCACCGCAGGCGACGCCGCACGTCTCACTTCCACCCACATGATCTCAGGCTGTCTGTCTGACAGCCAGCAATTAGAACTTCACCAGTAACTACCCCAGACCCTCATTAGCAGTTAATTAAATTAATTCTATCAGGAATTATCCGTTTAAACCTGGGAGGAATAACATCGAGAAAGCGTTGAAACCCTCAAAAACATGAGAAGTCAACAGACCTTTTGTTCTCAACATGTCCATCTTTTACTGCGTGACTGCTTGAATTGTGAATTTATCCCCAATGAGTCTCTGCATGGCCAATCATACTCTGCTATGAGGCTTTATTGCACATGCACAGACATTAACTTTATCTAAAAAGCTAATGTTTTACTTTAGATATTAACAGTTTCCTTGATCAGGTATGAAGCTGAAAGCATTTTTCACAATCAAAGTGTAGTTTTTATTCCAAAAAGCAGCATTTGTGAGCTGAAGCTTTACACATCCTATTCTCAACAACAGAAAACAAAGTTTCATCCTCCATAATTTAAACAATTATTTCACAAAAATAACATCCATTTAATTCGTCTCAAACAGGTAACAAAAGGCTACAAAAAGACTGGAGACATCTGCACAGAAATAAAAACATAGAAAAGTCAGTGTGGCTGGACTGTACACACGGTTGTCCTCATTCTGTCCCGTGTCCTCTTCTTTATGCTTCACTGCTGCGTCATCAAGTGAACTTATATGTGTGACTGTCAAGGAAACTGACTGAACCCAGTAACACCACCATCCGGTCACTCTACATCACACAGCAAAACATTTCTCCATGGGCTCAAACGCAGCTGCAGTTCTGGCCTCTATCTGGTAATAACATCCACATTAGTATTACAGGGGAGGGGCTCCAGGCCGCTTTGGAAAATACCCCTATTGCGTACTTTTGTTGATGCCAAACGATTGGCATGTGTGCATTAGTTCATAGATAACATGACAGTAAGTGAAGACCTGTGCAATCTCAGGCAGACTTATCAGATTCATCACTGTGGATTCATCATGAGTGATGAATCCACAAATTTCCCAATAGTGTGTTTAGCCCACACTGCAGTGAAGAGGACATGTGACTAATGCGTTTGTTTCCCACTGACTGCATGATCCCTGCCTGGAAGAACAACTCTACAGCTTTAATTTGGGATCATTTTGGGTTTAAAGACTGAAAGTATCATTCAGCCATACAACATGTCAGCAAACTAAACTAGTTGCTGTGAGACTGTAAAGGATATGATTCATAGTCAAGTTTCTGGGTGAGAACTCCAGTCAGAATGAACTCAGCATTGTGGACATCTGGAAAACAGAGACCACAAGAGTGCAAATGAAACACAATGTCAACTTTATGAAGACACTCTGTAAAAAAAATAAAATGAGGATAAATACAAGTGGGCCCTGGGAGAGCATCTTACCAATGTTTTTCAAGAAGTATTCCCTACAGAGGTGAAGGTCATTGTCGCAGGAAATTAATATGATCTCCGGAAGGTTCTGCAACCAAATGCCAACATGTGGTTACTGATTTATAGAGAAAAACTGTAATAAAAGACTTCTGTCAAACACATGTCTGTTTTATTTTGTGCTGAAATGAAAATACATGAAATAAAAGCTACACTCCTCCCAGGTTTCTGCCATATTGTCACAAGAACCCACCACCTCTGTGGACATTTACGAGTGCCTAGAGACATGAAAGAGTTGCAGCAACTTTCAGCACCTTATTCTGATTGTGCTCCATGATCTTTCTGTATGAGGGCTGCTTGGTCAGCAGCTTTCCTCCGGCGCTCTCCAGAATGGACTTCATTGTGCTGAGGCTTGGACAGATCCCTGGTGTGAGGTAGAAGTACTTCCCCTGCATCACCGTGTCACAGGAAACGCAAAAAGAGACTCAACCGTTAATCATCAGAACAATTAGTACACTGGTTTCCAGTTAGTCCAGCTCAGTTTAAATATACTAGTTCAGTCAACTGACCCACTATATATAAAGGCCTAATATGAACAAAAAGGTAAAATGAGTTTAGCACTTCTGAATAGGGCTGTGCAATATGACAAAATACATCAGATATGAAAACATCTGTCGTTTCAAATTATACGCTATCGTTTGTTTCATGGTGTTGCAAAGCACACTGTTTACAGCAATATTTGTTCATCGGGGCACAGAGAATCCCAGCATGGCCAGTGAAGAGGAGGCAGGAACAACTGGCTCCAAACAGACCCGTCAAAACAAATCAAGGACCTTATTCCTAAATGAGGGGCTACCACTGTAGCATGGACATGGTTTGGTTATACAAACTCTGACACGGACCAGAAAACTGTACTATGCAAATTATGCTGCAAACCGGTCCACCTCAGACTCAAACACAACAAACCTCTTCTAATGAGCTATATACTCCTCCCCTTTGTGAGTGTGGACGCTTCATCTCTTTGCTCTTGAATGCTTGCTTCTTATATTGATTTTTAT
>NW_005187914.1:42880-64851 GCF_000239375.1 Pundamilia nyererei
AAATTTTCAAATGTATATCGTGATAAATATTTTTGGTCATATCGCCCTGCTCTACCGCACACAGCTTCTTCTTCAGGGTTCGGGGTCCAGCTTGCATTTCTGGACATGCAGTGCTGCCATCTTCTGTTTTAGTCCGCTATTACACTCTTAAATCCTGCTACTTATTCCTGCACCTTTTGGGATCTTACAAAGCTTCAAACGACGCGTCGACTATTAAATTAGTCGTCGCCGATTCGTAATCGTGACTAGTCGACTAATCGTGGCAGTCTTACTTGCAGGTGAACTCAGAGAAGTCCGAAACAGTAATTATTGCTCCCGACAGCGAAATATCTGTAATCAAACAGCATCTTGGTTCTCTTGGCTCCTCTGTTCAGCCGAGCCTCAGGTACCTCAGTGTTATTTTTTGAGTCTACCATATCCCTAGAGCAACACTCTCGACAGATAATTAGGAACTGCCTCTTTCAGCTAAAAAATATATATATATTTATGAACCCTGTTGTCTAAATCTGAATTGGAAATAGTTAATCATGCTTTTATTTCATCTCGCTTATTGCAACAGCCTTTTTCTTTGTTTGAGAATGCTGCTGCAAAGCTCTTAACAAAGACACGAAAAAGAGAGCTGGTTTTATTCTCATTACACTGGTTTCCAGTACGTTTTAGAATTCGTTAAAAAAAAAAATCTTAGTACTGACTTTCAAAGCTCTGAGTTGTGACGCTCCTGCCTACATCTCTGACATCATCATCTCAAAGGCTAATCAAAATCAGTCTTTTAGAGCGGCGGCCCCGAAGACGTGGAATGCTTTGCCTCCATCTTTACATCGCCTTGATTATATTCATTCTTTTAACTCATTCACTGCCAGCCATTGGCAGTGAATGAGTTAAACCCATTGACTCATTCACTGCCATTGACGGCTATAGACGTCAATGGCAGTGAATGAGTTAAACAAAAGCTAAAGACTCATTTATTTAGACTGGCTTTAATTAGATTTGTGCTAAATGATCGATTGGGTTGTTTTTGCACATCTTTTTTTTTTTATTATTGTGAAGCATTTTGTGGTTCTTATCCTGTGAAGAATGCTATATAAATTATTACTATTATTAATTATTATTATTATTATTATTATTATTATTATTATTATTATTATTATTATACGTGACACTCATTCTGTCAGGCCCTTAAACAAGCCCACCACAAAGAACCTGAAGCATCTCTAGCTGAGTCTAAGCAATTTAGATGTTGTTATAGCAGAGAGCAGAGCAAGTATGGAAAATCATTGTACTAAATTTCCTGAAGACTGCAGCAGCTTCTGGTAGAGCATGCAGCTACTTTATTGAGGGCCTAATAAAATTATATTTGGCTCATTTCAAGCCATCACATCGAAATAAAAACTTTATGGGCCAAAGTTTGGGTATAGACAATGATTGTACCAAAGCAGTTGTTCCCTCACAGCAAGAAGGTTCCGAGTTTGAATCCACCACTGAATCTGTGTGGGTTCTTTCCAGGTACTCCAGCTCCTCCCACAGTCCTGAGATGTGCACCTTAAGGCCCTTCACATGCACTGTGCTCACCGCTAACTAGAGCGAAGGACCCAAAATCATCATTTATTGGATGAAGGTGTACAATTTCTCAGTTTAAACATTTGTCATGTTATTTGTTTTGTTGTGAATAAAAAAAAATGGCTCATGTGATTTCAAAGTGTTTCAAATTAAAAGAAAGTCCCAACTTTTCTGGAATTTGTATTCATTTTTAGTAAACTCTGGCTCTCTTTTGTTTTCGGTTTCTCCCCTCACCCCCAGCCGTGGCAGATACCTCCCTGAGCCTAGTTCTGCCAGAATTTCTTCCTGTTCAAACGGTGTTCTTCCTTCCCACTGTTGCCAAGTGCTTGCTTAAAAGGTGTTCTTTAACTGTTGGGTCTTTTCTCTGTATTATTGTGGGGTCTTTACAATATAAAGTGCCTTGACGCAACTGCACAATATAAATTAAATTCCACTGAATTGAATTAAACTGAAAAAAAGATAAATTTAATAAAATAGCCCATTCACCCCTCTTAAGAACCTGAAATTTTCTCTTACCATAGAAATGAATCAGGATCTATAATTTGTGAAAGATGCATCAAAAATCAAAAGTCTGAGTAAAAATTATTTTTTAAAAAACAAACAAAACTAAAACCAAACTGTCCTGTACAAACTTAATATGATTAAAAGTCCAAAAAACAATTAGTGAATATCTGAATGGTATATAGTTGTGGTAAATGGACGGATTCTTATATAGTGATTTTCTATTCTCCCGGAGCGCTTTATACTACATGCCACATTCACACAAGCATTCCCTTCTATGCTTTTAATTGTTTACTAACTAAAATTCAAACAACATTGTTCAAACCCTGGGGAGCCAGGGATCAAACCACTAACCTTCCGATCAGTAGATGACCTGCTCTACCTCCCGAGCTACAGCCACCCCAGTTGTGTTACACAATGATGCAACAATAGACACTTAGAATTTCACACCAAAGTTTTCTAAGTCACAAAAATGAACAAAATGCTATTTTAACTCTTATAACTTGGAAAACATGTGTATACTTTTCATATTCAAGGCCCACGTTTTGGACGTGCACATTGCCCTGCAGCAGTCTTACAACTGTACTGATATTAAAAACGTAACAATCTAGCATATTCATAAATTATTCAAATTCTTGCACTATTACTACTAATCCCTTTTTCATTGCTCTTAATTGTTTGACATTTCTTTTTACGACAATAAATTATTCCCGTACCTTTAAATGTTTTGATCTTTTAAACTGTAACTTCAGATTCAGACACACTCCTACAGGGCAGTAGGTCGAAACAAAATTATTTTTTCTCTGTTGTAATTTCTCAGTCATTTAATTTTCACACTTTTCCATGTGTGGAAAAAAGGTCTGAACGTGGATGGTTGGGTTGAAAATGATTTTTTTTTTTAATGTGATGATTTAAATACAATGAGGGAAGCTTCACTCTGGCCTTCTTTAGTTCTAGCAGTATAAATGTGACCCTAGCCCACAGTAATCAAGACTTCACTCACTTTCTTGGCCCGGCTCGTGTCCAAACAGCTGGGAGACGTGAGGAGGCTGCTGGAGCGGTGGCTGCAGCATAGCTGTCTGCTGCTGCTGCACGGCCTGCTGGTTCTGATGCTGGTTCTGCAAATGCTGCTTTTGTTGCATCTGATGGTGCTGTTGCATGAAGTGCTGCTGCTGCTGTTGTAGATGCTGTTGGTGCATCTGCTGTTGATTCTGCTGTAACATCTGCATTCTTTGCTGCTGCTGCAACTGCTGCAGCTGTTGTTGCAGCAGCTGTTGCTGCTGCAACTGCTGTAGTCCAGGCCGTAAGGGCTGCTGAGGTCGCAGCTGCTGCTGGGAGAACACATGCTGCTGCTGTTGCTGGGAAAACATCTGCTGTTGGTGCATTTGTTGCTGCTGCTGCTGTTGTAGGAACTGCTGCTGCTGTAGAGGCAACTGTGGGAACCCTTGTTGCTGAGCAGCCTGTGGCTGTTGTTGTGGGTGGTGTTGTAGCTGCATCATCTGTTGTTGCTGCTGAAGGTGCATCAGGGGGTGCTGTGGTTGCTGTGATAACTGCTGATGTTGCTGAGCGGCCTGGTTTGACTGCTGCTGTTGTAGTAATTGCTGCTGCTCGGCTGTCAGGGGCTGACTGGTCAGTTTGGCCTGATTGAAGAGAAGAACATTGGTGCTGTTCAGGGTCTGAGCATGACTCTGATTCGTCTGCTGCTCCAGTGGCTTTGTTTGATTAGCAGGCTGGATAATCTACAAAAGAGATGATCAAATGAAATGAGAAAATGAGAATTTGCTGGGGGAACAGCAAATTGAGGATGTTTTCAAAAGGAAAAGGCATGAGGAGCACATCTGGAAACATGCCCGCTGTAAGAAACAACCCAAGGAGCATGAGCCCCTAGTGTCAGGTTGTCTAGAGTCAGACTTTCCACACAACTTTGTGTTCTCCAGAAGCCTGTCATTCACTGACAGTCTCTTGGACAAACTGGCGACTGTGTTTTTCTGACGCAGATCAAAACATTTATTTCAATTTTAGTTAAACAACGCCAAATCACAACAGCAGTCACCTCCAGAAAAATGAGGTGAAGTACCTTCATCTTGGCTGACCTGCTTGCTGCTTATCTGAGACAGCTCAGCGCTCCTATTGTTCCTGTGTCTTTATGGTTTGTTTAGTCCCAAAACTTATTTCCAAAAATCTTGTTTATTTTTATTCTCCGATTTAAAGACAGTTGTATGAGATTAAGTCTCTTCTTTTTACTTTGTCTTGATGATAACATAACCAGTGTTGGGCAAGTTACTTTGAAAAAGTAATTATTTATAGTTATTAGTTACTTCTTCAAAAAAGTAACTAAGTTAGTAACTGAGTTACAAGATTCTAAAAGTAATTAATTACTTGAAAAGTAACTATGTTACTTTAAAAAAAATTTTTTAACCCTCTGGGGTCCAGGGTATAATTGGCCATTTTAACTACTTCTGATGTTTCCTCCACATCTCACCTTTAAAAACGATTTCCTTTGCCTTGTTTGGTTTCATTCTTTTCAGCACAACCTCACGTGTCTGAATTTACCGATATGTTTTCATTTTGACCATACTGTATTAACACAAATGATCTAAAAATCAGACAAAAAACATAAAATCAGAGTAGAAAAAGTTATATTTTTACTGTAACAACCACAAACGTGTTTAATGATCATATTTCATAACAAATATAAATTGTCAAATTTAAAATCCTTTGCACAAGTTTTGTAAACGAAGTTATTTGCAGCCATTTACCTTTGACCTTTTTTAATGACCATTTCAAACAATTTACAGAACAATCAGCTGTTCTGCATTCAATAAGATGCCACACAAATTATTTGTGCCACTACAATAATTTCTGTCCACTATAAAGGAGAACATCACAGCCTGATACCTGCAGGTAGGGCTGGGCCATATCATACCGTTCACGGTAATGCCGCTATAATGTTGGAGAATGAGAAGAGTGAAAGTGGATCGTTGAATGAAACGATGAAGCAGAGCTGGTTTGTAAAAATGTGCAGCAAAAAAATGTAAAAATGCAGCTTCACTGGTGTGGAACTGGTTTAGCTTTCGTCCGTCAGATACACAACAAAGCACTATTTTTGGTAGCGCATGCTAGCGGGCCGTCGTTATTACCGTGTTGTTTGGAAAATACGGCGCACTTAAAATCAATCCTTTGATTTTTCTGAAAGTCGACAGAGCCCCTTATAACCCCGTGTGCCTTATGTATGAACTCTGGTTGTGTTTACTGACCTCGAAACGATTTTATGTGCACGGCGCTCGAAAATCTGTCAAATGTTTCAGTACGACTTTGCTAAGCTACGAAGCCGCACCGCTTGATGGATTGTTGGAGCTTTACGGCTATCGTAGACGGAGCCTCGCGGAGTGATACGTACTCTGCTTCAACAGAATATTACCGTACTGTGTGTGTATAAGCTCTTTTTAGGTTTTGTGGATATTCTACATGGTTATGCTGAGGATATGTCGGCCAGTTTCCACTGGAAATGCCTTTTGGGTAAACTGTCAGCGAGGAATTTGCACTGTTACGTTTTTATATAACTTTAATGCAGATAAAATAAAAAACAGCTGCTTGTTTAAGAGAAAATACATTGATGGTTTTTTGCACTAATAAAGTTGTGGAGTTGTAAAGTATTTTGTCTAGTGTCAATTATATCGTCAGTTATATCGTTATCGCAAATTTTCAAATGTATATAGAGTGATAAATATTTTTGGTCATATCGCCCTGCTCTAGCTGCAGGTCTGACAGCAGCAGGTGTGTCACTCCTCCTGTTTTTACCTGGAGACAGCAGTCACCTCATTGTTCTGACACACAACACAAAACTATAAAAGTTAGTATTTATCCTCCAGCTAACATAGCTGTGTCACTAGCGACCACGTAGCACATCATTATATACCAGCTAGCCAAACTTCAGTAACCCTACAAATGTCCCTGCTGTTTACTTTCCTGTCTTCACTTATGTCGGAAATGATAGCAGAGCTGTACGTCTTAACTTGTTTCATAAATCCCTCAGTCAGAACATGGTATATTATATTTAGATGCAAACTAGCGAGCCAACTTCCTGCTAACTTCTAACTCCGTTAAATTTCATAAATTCCGTTTTCATGGATGTTAAACCTAATTGTTACACCTGGTAGAGCAGAACGCTGATCATTTTATTACAGATGAAAGGATTTAGACAGTTTTAACTGTCAGTGATGCCGCAGTGATCGTTGGACTTACGGACCTGCAGCAGAGTTTGGGCCCAGGCACGGCTAATGACGTCAGATTTAAAGACCGGATTGTTTATCATGACCCTGGTTTTACGTGGCCTATCAACACAATTTAAAAACTGGTACATATCACCTTGTTGCTTTGTGATCTTGAAGTGGTCATGTGATTGGCTTACCACGACTACTTTATTCTTCCTCAGTCAAACAGCAGCACTCCTGCCATTGTTTTGCCCCCTGAGCTCCAGGTGTTGTGCCAAAAAGTTATTGTTTCCCGCGGGAGCGCGCAGCTGCTTTAAAGCTGTAGCGCCCAGATTACTTACAGCTACTTCCGTGCAACTGATATAAGGTGCGGTAAGCTGAACACAGCTTCAACTGTCCGTTGAAAAACAGTAACGCGACCGCATTTTCTTGTTAGTAACGGTAACGGCGTTGTAACGATAGAAATAGTAATTAGTTAGATTACTTGTTACTGAAAAAAGTAATGGGGTTATTCCCATCACTGAACATAACTATTTATACATGTACATGACATGATTACAGCCTCTACATAAAAAGACTTGGTCACCATCCCCCAATGGTATGTAAGCCTTATGTCACTGTAACATATTTCAAACCAAATATTACAAGTGCAGCTGAAGATCTGAATGAAAAACTAATAAAGCAGGATTTATAGTCCAGCAGAGGTTGAGTTTATAGTCTGCTCTGCTGCAGTCAGACCATCTGTCTGCAGAGAGCTCTGCTGTCGTTGGAGGCAGTGTACAATACATGCATTCCAGTCTGTGGACAACTCTTGCTTGCGCTGTAGTTAGTCTGTCAGCCAGCCACAAAGAACAGTGAAAATCCAAAGAGTAGAAGTGAAACTGAATGTGCGCTTCATGCTTGATTTTTTTTTTAAATGTTTTTTAACACTGCATGCTCCTAACTTTTCTGCCCATTCAAGACCTGAAGTCTTTATTGGATCATAAGGTGATTGCGGGGCACATAGAAGAAGCTGCCTTTCCACTGATTTCTACACCAGTGATTCTCAACGGGTGGGTTGCAACCCAAAAGTGTGTTTTTTTGTATTGTCATACTGTGATATTATGATCTACCATCTCAGATTCAAACCGCACAATATTTTCATTCACCAAATTTCAGAATCTGAAAATCTGGGTCACGGCTTATCGTTAAGAGGTGATGGTGGTGCGTCCTGAAGCCAGACAAGTTGAGAACAATTGGATTTGGAAGCCAAGTTGAACTTATACATACAGAATTTGGTCAGAAGTGTGTTACCCGTATTGGCCACTAGTAAAACTGCCTACAGCCAGCTTAGAACCCCCGTTAACCTAATGTGCATGTAGATTAGAAGACACACAGGCTCTTCTTCTGATTTTTGTTTCCGTCTGTATTTTAATGTAGTGCTACTCATTCGGACTACATCCAGCAAACTTCGAGCTACGCGGGCAGGACTGTGACTGGATATGCTATATGCAGCTGTGTTGTTGGGATTTAGGGAGTGCTAGATTTGCTTCTCATTCTATTTGATAGAACATTCATTTTTTTGTATCGGTTGATCAGATTAACCGTGGGAAGTCACATCACGATTGAGATTCAAATGTGAGTTGACGTGTGCAGTCTCATGGAGCATCCATCGACTCAGCATAACTCACCACCCAAGACACAGTGAATATCTCAATGAAATCTTCTACGCACCCTGTGCTCCCACTTTGCAGTACTATCCAAATATCCCATCTATGCTGTTCTAACAACTGTACAACTCTTAAGGTTCACGGCCCTGTCTGTAATAGCTACTGCCCGCTCTCTTACTTTCTTCAACAGCATGTGTGTCACTGTCGCAGTGCAAAAGTAATGATTGAAAATGTGAAACAGAACCAATAAACACAGAAAACAAATAACCACTCAAAGCACACTCCTTTAGCATCGTTTCCTTTCTAGCCAATGTGAGAAGTGCTGGTGCTCAGTGGAAGCAGGCTGTGTTTCTTACATGAACGCTGGCTGCTCGATTGGCAGGCTGCATGTCGGAGTTGTTGGTGATGTTGCGGAGCGTTCTAACAGCCGGGCTCCACCCTGACATGCTCTCTGGAACAGATACACCTGAAGAGGCGAGAGAAGTAGCATCTTCATCACATTGCATCAGGAGTAACAAAACAGAAATCATACAATTTAATACATTGTGCTCAAAGAAAAACATCATTAGAATGTCCTGGGCATTTTTCACTTTTATTGGACAGTGCAGAACTGAAGAGTAGACTGGAAAGAGAGAGAGAGTGTGTGTTTGTGTGTGTGTGTGAGAGAGAACGTACATGTAAACAAAATCTAAACAACACTGAGTTTGGCTCTGCTGGCTGCTCTCCCAGCGCACTAAGTCCTGTGAGCTCACTGTACTCACCTCAGCATCAGCAAATTTTCTATGTTTTCAGACATATATGTCTAAGTTTTATTTAGAGAAATGCTCAGTGACCGACTGCAGTTTTCTTGGCTAATTCAGACTTGCAATTTCTTTCCAAGGGTGACCTGCTGAATCTCCTAGTACCGTATTTTCACGACCATAAGGCGCACTGTGCTAAAAGGCGCAGTCTCAGTTATGTGTGCCATTACTGTATTTAACACACACATAAGGCGCACTGGACCATAGGGCGCATACAAGTACCGTATGCGTATTTAAAAATAAAGCAGGAGCAAAACAAAGTTTGGTACTCACATTTTTATCATCAATCAAACCCATCGAAGTCCTCATCCTCTGTGTCTGAACAGCTGCGCTAAATCTCCATCAAACATGCCAGGTTCACTGTCTTCACCGTCAGAGTCACTTTCCGTGCCGTGCGGCTCCTCGGAAACGATGCCGGCTTTTGCGAAAGCTCGAACAACAGTGCCAGCAGACATGTTAGCCCAAGCATCTACAATCCATTGGCAAACTCGCCCGGCGCTGCCTTCCACTCTTGGTGAAACTGGTCTCCATCGGTCATCCATCGCTCCCAGGCCGCTCGCAGCCTTACTTTGAACGGGCGGTTCACACCGATGTCCAGCGGTTGGAGTTCCTTTGTCAGGCCTCCCGGAATGACAGCAAGCTCACAGTTCATTTGCTTCACAAGTTTTTTCACATCGACTGTGAGATGGGCACGCATAGAGTCAGATCAACAGCGATGGTGATGCGTGGAAAAAACCACCTGGTCTCCTTACATACACCTCCCTCAGCCACTCTTTCATCATTTCCTCATCCATCCAGCCCTTTTCATTTGCCTTAATGATGATTCCTGCTGGAAACTTCTCTTTAGGCAAAGTCTTTCGCTTAAAAATCACCATAGGCGGCAGTTTCTGTCCATTAGCATGGCAGCCAAGCACAACAGTAAAAGAAGACTTTTCATACCCTGTTGTGCGTATCGCTACCGTGCTGGTCCCCTTCTTCTCCACAGTGTGACTCACCGGGATGTCAAAAGTGAGCGGGACCTCGTCCATGTTAGTGATGTGGCTGGGCTGGATGTGTTTGTCGCCGATGTGTTTGCTGCAGTAGCAGCGGAAGATGGCCAGCTTTTCCTTATAATCCGCTGGAAGTTGCTGCGCTACCGTAGTCCTGGTCCGGATGGAAAAATGGCACCGTTTCATAAAAAGTGAAAGTGAAACTGCTTTTAGCCGAATGGTGACCGTCGAAACACTTCTCCCGCTCGCTCTTTGCTCGATGATCCACCGCTCGAGTCTTTCCTCCAACTCGAGCCACCTCGCCTTATGTCCGCGGAAACTCAGCTGCGTTTTGACCTGCCGGAGCTTGTTTTCTAGCTTCCTCCATTTGCGAACCATCGATTCGTTAATCTTAAATTCTCTCGCCGCTGCTCGATTTCCATGTTCCTCCGCGTAGCTGATGGCCTTCAGTTTAAACTGTGCTTCATAAGCGTGTCTCTTTGCCATTTTCAGGGTTGCGCCCACACTTCACCCTTTAGCGTTCTCATGGTGTTCTCTACTACGTCCTCCTTACAACACACAGGGCGCACTGCGGTATAGGGCGCGCCGTACTTTTTGAAGAAAATCTAAGACTTTTAAGTGCGCCTTATGGTCGTGAAAATACGGTACTTGGATGGGAGACTGCCTGGGAATACCAGGTGCAGTAAGCTTGGGCTTTTTCTAGCTCAGGAGGTAAGATAGATGATAGAAAGCGCTGAGATGGTAAAATCATAGAAAAGGTTCTTGTGTGACTGGGTGAATGAGGCAAGTGCGTGAGTATTTTGAGTGCTCAAGTAAAGTAGAAAAGTGATACATAAGAACCAGTCCATTTACAAACAAACAAAAAACGCAACTTTTCTTCAATGCAAAACATTATTTTCATAATAAAAGAAATTCTTACACTTTAAACTGCACTCATTTATAGGACCTATTCTCAGTGAAACAACTGAATATGCAGTGCTTTGGGCAGCACCGTATACACCTCTCTGCAAACAATTTCCTGCTAATGATTGGCAACACCCGTTCACAGAATACGCACTTTTCCCCATCAACGTGTGGTTGCCAGGAATCCCTGACGGGTCCAGCACGAATGGAGTTTTAGGAATCGATTCCATAGCGGCTGCCACCAGCTTCTAACCACCACTAACTGACTTGTCGGGGAGGACTGGTTTTCCCTGTGACTGGTGGTTACCAGGTCGCCACAAAGCAAATCTTTAGGCCCAAATCATTAATTGCTGCCTTGAGGAGACTGTTGTTGTGATTTGGTGTTACAAGTGAAACTGAATTAACCTGATTTATATGAGCCAGAGGTCTCTCACTTTACAGCTGTTTATGTTGGCACAAATCCAATGCTCTCTCTGTTGCGCACATGATGCATTATAGTGGCTTAACAGTGTTGCATTCATTTTTGTTTCCACAAATACTTCCCATACTATCTGACATTTCTCAACACACAGTGTGCAAGAGAATCTAATGCAGGCCTGAGCAGCAAACGAAGCTTTTAAAAACCTACCTTGCTGTGCGGAGTGAGCGATGGCGGCAGCAGCGGAGCGAGCCTCTGCAGGCACGGCACCGCCACTACCGGGCACAGGAGGCACATTCGCACATAGGTTGATCAGCCCACTGCCTGTGGACGACACTGGGTCTTTGATGCCGGGTGGCCCACTCCGACGCCTGGCTGTACCGGTTGTAATAGGGGGAGCTGGGGTGACCACCTCAGCCGGCGTCCAGTTGAGGTTGGTGCCCTCCTTCTCTGTGGAAGAGTCGTCGTCAGAATCATCAAACATCCGTTCGCTGCGGCGCTCGGGTTTGCGTGGAGAGGTCGGGGAGACAGAATTCAGTCTTTTGGGTCCCGGTCGTCTGCGGGGGCTGGACTCCTCATCTGATGAGCCACCACTGGACAGCCGGGATCGCTGGGGGCTGTAGCTTCCATCAGAATGACGGTTGTATGACTCTGCTTCACTCTCCTCCTCTTCTTCTGGCTCCACATATGTGAGTCTGGGGTGATAGAGTGCCTCCTCCTTCCTGGCTTTATCTTTAAATGGTGAAGAGAGGGACAGGTTATTACAGATCTTCTGTCTGACAATGATTACTAGCAGCTCCATTATTGGTCAGAATTTATACATTATTAAAGTTGAATAAGGAAAATGAACTGATACAGGCATACACTTTCTTTTTGCAACAAAAATAGTGAAAATGCCCGTTTCTCAGTAATTTAGTCCAAAACCAAAGATATTCAGTTGAACATACAATGTTAAACAGAAAAATACAGTTTGAAGAAGCTGATAATTAACAACTTGCCTTTAAGAGAACAACAACTTGATAAAACGCATCATTAGACTGCCTGCACTGATGTTACCTTTAACAGAATCTGTGATCCAGTCAGGGGTGACAATCTTGATGCCGGAGTGCTTCAGGGCACACTCAAATTTAGCCTGGAGACAAATATATATATGTATATGCAATCAAACACCATCTGTAGTGAAAACAAATAAGTGAACCTATGAAAAAGTCAGATATGACTTTGTGCCAAGAAGAAAGTAGCCGCTAACACCGTATCAGCACTGATGGCAAAGAATGAACTGTGGCAAAAAGCTAGTTTAGACTCAGCTCCATGGAGCGCACACTCACCCCTTTAGGTTCCTTCAATACTAAATGAGTGACCTTCTTGTTTAGGTTAAGCTGGCATTCTCCTCCATAAAAGGTTATGTAAGCCCACAGAGCATTGAGATCATCAGGAAGCTGCGTACAAACACAACAAACAAGCTTCACATTTTTCAGAGTGCAATAACACCAAACACACACACCTGATAGTAAGCCCTCTCTCACACACACACACACACACACACACACACACACACACACACACACTTACTCTGGGAAGACAAGCTGTGACACCAAAGAATATCTGCCCCGATTCTGGCGAGAAGCCAGTAACTCTGTGGCGTTCTTGGTTATGGAAAAAGTAAGAAAGGGAAAAGCCACTGTTATTTGACAATTTGTTATTACCAACGTGGTTACATCAGTCTGTAGGAACAGACTGAGGTTTAAAAAAAGGATTTGACCATTAGCTGATGCTCACATTGATGTGAACTGTTTTTGTTTTTCATAGGTCTAGTTATTACCCTTCAGTACCAATCAATGAATTAATATAGATTTATGTATTGGCAAACAGCAGTCTGAGCTGCGCTGGTCTGGACAGTGGAAGGATACGGTAACAGGTCTCCACATCGGACCGACAGAATGACCCAGGATGGCTGAAAAACATGAGCAGAACTGTAAGTCAAAGGCTGACAGCGTGTCTGTAAGCTGCTGGTACAGATTCAACCAGAATGCATAAATGATCAGGCAGAAAAAATACTGCTGTATGACAACTTTATGGCAGAGGAGCTAGAGCTGTCTCAAAAGTTATGCTGTTACAGAATCAAGTGAGAAACAGAAAAACTTGTGAGTAGTGAGTATGTTGTAACACAACCCTTACCTTGACAACAGGAAGGTCAAAAACCTCTCTTGACTCGCCCACCTCAGGGTTGTCCCCATCCTCTGCAATGATGTGAGTGGCCAGAGCATTGTAGGACACCTCCTTTGCTTTTCCTGCTTTTAGCAGCTGCACCACCTGGAGTACGAGCAGAGAATTCCAGTTACATCAATTTAACTAACACAGACGCTGTGGGAGCCACAAGTTCACAAAGTTATTTTGAACTAAATAGGTCAGAAGGATAAATACAAATACTGACATTCTTAATAAACTGTAGATGCTCTGAGCACAGTGTTTCCAACTAAAGTCTTGTGCAAGTATATTTTGTGATTTCTTTATCATCCATGTGAGAGTATCAGTGATTATGAAAGCTCAGTTGCTGCTAACCAGAGAGCTTTGATCTAGTGTTTCTCTGAAGGCAGGCTGCTGTTGTTGGCTTCCTCAGTGTCAGTCAGCAGTCTCAGCTCACTCTCAGTCAGACAGGTGGAAACTCCTACATCTCTGACTGCAAAGAGACTAAGTGGACACTTGGTTTTATTGTAGCTCACCTTTGTTGCTTAGCAGAACAAGTACTGCCAGCTAAGTCCAAGACCTTAAAGTCTATCCACACCAGCTTTGGACAATGTCCACGTTATGAAAACTGAAGACTAATAGTCATCATTCTTTGGAGGAGGAGCACAGAGTCTGAGAGACAACTTCAAACTACCTTCACCCAGGCACCGATTCAGGGCAACCTCCAACATTTTAATGAGGAAGTCTTATTGGCAAAGGAGCATTGTTTAAGCTGACGCTTGTGGCAACTATCTGGCAGCGTGAGCACTTATCTGAGAAGGCCCATCCCTGACAAACAAAATTATGACTAGTGGATTTCAAAGGCTGTAATGCTTCAATTAAACTTTGCATCAAAGATTTGAGACATTTCATTTATATCTTGATGCCTATTTTTATCACTGGAACCATTTCCACACATTCTGATCAGGACATGATCCCTTAAGAGACAGCAGTGTCAGATCTGTTGCTGGCAGACCAAAAACCTTGCTGGTTTATGGTGTAAATGTCAGCATATTATCGTGACTGTAAATGTGTACAAAAATATAATCGTTCAATGCAATGTTCAAGACTAAACCGCCGTTAAAGCCCCTTCTCACTGGCTGAAAATTGGCCTGTCACATCCCTTAACCTGGACTGCATGAAGCACTAACAACTGATCATTTAAGAGATGAAAAAGATGAGAAGCCCTGTGCTCCACCCAAATCTAGTGTTAATAACAGCATGTTTGATAATAATATTACAATTATTACCTGTGTGCCTTAACAGACAAAGACGGAGCTGGTTACTGTCATTTTTTCAGTGACTGATATAACAAAAACTGAAATACTTTTTTTTTTGGATTTATTTTTCATCTCTCCCACCGTGCACGACTGCATTCTAAAGGAAGACACGGCACTGTCCACCACACCTCTCTGCTCCGAATAAGTGTAACTGAGCCTTTAACCGCAGCCAGACTTCAACAGCAAACCAGCTTTTAGAATGTGAGGTTTAGCTTGGAGCAATCCCAATAAGACATCAATCCACGACTGTAAATGATAATTGTATTGTTTGTTCTCGGTGCAGACTCAAAGCGTCTGGATAGTGCCATTTGACAAGAAGGACAGCTCTTTACCACAGGTGTTCAGTACCAACGAGTGGAATTGTGGACACATGCGCAGTAATGGGCGAATAACTGAGCAAGATGCTGACAGTCATAGGTTGATGAAAAGTAACACAATACACCGGCAGTGCAGCGTTTCACTGCTTATCAGAAGTTCCAAGCAATATTACTGAGGCTAATCGTTTAGAAAAATAATGCTAACAAGCGGCAGCAGCAAGCCTTAGCCTCACAAACCGCAAGCTAGGAGCTAGCAGCTAACATGCAAAACTCGCAGCTAGTGCTAAAGGGCTGCGTGAAAGTGCAGTTTGAAGGAGCTTCTGCACAAATTATTCAGTGAGCGAGCGTCACTTGAAAGTCTCAAGCACCGTTACGTGGCCTGACAGAGGTTAGCTAAAGACAGCTCGAATACTTAGCTACTACTTAGCTTCTCTTGCATCACCTGCTTTAGAGTCAATGACTTTAGCTAGTTAGCACAGGCTACCAACTTGGCTAAAGCTGCTAACGTCCAGAATCTCACCTTTTGGTCAATATCCCCAACCACGTAGAATTTGACATCTTTGAAAAGCTCATCGGAAACCTTGATCTCTTCTTCAGACATGACTGGCCATGAAGGTCACGGCACTGTATGATTCAAAAACAGCCAGAAGCTCAAAGTGGAAAGTGTCTGCGCTGCAGCAGCTGATTACAGAACACCGGACACACACTAGCGCCAAATCGCTTAGCGCGCCTTGGACTGCAGCATTATGTGCTTGCTGAGGGGGGTCTGTCACAAATCAACACTAATGTATTCAGTCGCTTTGTTTTTCATAACTCTCTAAACATTGCATCGCTAAATGTAGTTTATCGTAAATATTACTGGGGTAAAAGAACCCATATAACAGAATAACGGCGACGGGAATTTACAAATATGTTTTCAAATAGACACATAACCCCCTGTGACGTAAAGGTTATTGTTTTGATCTAAACGTGTAACCAGATTATCTCAAACAGACTGAGCTGGGTTCATTTGACTTTAGGACAAATGCGATAGAATGCTTCGAAAAACGACAAACACACACACAAAAAAAGCCTGACCGTGGAAACCAGCGGTGGTGTATTCATCTAAGAGAACCAAATAAAAGCATTCATTTCATCCTATATTTAACACTGCCAACAGAATAATCTGTCATATCAAAAATATTGATACAAATATTATTAAATTAAACACTGTTAGTGGAATCTGGGGGGATTAGCACATGGAAGACCAAGAACCAGTTGGGCGATGGCACTGTCAAATCCGAGAAATCTTTTAGGAAAGAACAACTCAACCTAAAAACAGAAAATTCTGCAAGCTTCAATGCAGACGTCCTGTTTCAGTAAGCAACATTAGTAAAATCAGAATATCTGACAGCTCCTTAAATATATGGCAGCCACATAAAAGTTTAATTTTTGTATTGGATATTTATTTATTTATGTTTTTGTTTTTTGCAGACTGTATCAAACATATCCATGATCCTATCTGTTATGGTGTTAGGCACTGTAAGATGTTCTAGTCCAGTATACCCACCTCCACACACCCCAAGTCTTGCTCTTTGTGTCTTTTGAATTGTAGTTCAGCTAGACTGGTGGTATGGGCATGTGTGCGGAATCAGTCTACACGCACATATAATGATATACCATTGCAGAGATGCTGTGTTTGGAAAAGATGACATGTTCTGCAGGAAACTTTGACAAAAAAAATCTTTATGTTGGTTTGTCGAGTGTTTTGGCTCCTTGTTGGTATTGCAGTGCTGACAGTGTTTTTTTCCGAGTGGTGACACAGTTTAGAGCATCCACAGTCCAAGTATTAAATGGTCTGTCTTGACAAACAGTCCATATGTTTGAGCTTCATGCCAGAAAGGCTGAGTCAATCGCTGGCACAAAGCTCGCCACCTTGGAGGAGGTGGTCGGTAACAGAATGCTGGTAAGACTACTAGCAATCAAGGCTGACTCCCACCCCTCCGTAACACACGGGACAACTGGAATCCTTGAACCTTGCTGTCAGAGGGAATGTTACAGAAGGTCGTTTCTTCCTGCTGCAGACTCTTTCATTTATCCACGTACAATCCACCTTCACTCCCACACCTCACTGTACTCTGTCACTTTTGTACACCATGGCATGTATTTGCGTCCTTTTATATTTATATTTTAATTTTCTTGCCTTTTTTCAGTTTTTATTAGATAAGTACAGCGAAGACTTGACAGGAAAGTGGAGGAGAGGAAGACATGCGGCAAAGGGCCGTGGCCGGCTGCTCTCAGTCATACGGCATATGGTCACCTGCTCATCCCACTGAGCTAAACCGGTGTGTTAATATTATATATTACAATATCTCATTACCCAGTTGATCCATGTCCCCATTAAAAAAGCGGAGTAATGAATGGTTAGTCAGGCACAGCTATGGGTATATGGTCAGCAATAGTCCTGATGAGCATTAATGGATCAGACATTAAGTTTGCCCATTACTCTTCAAAATCGGTCGCGGGTACACGATATAAAAGAACAACGAAGCATAACACAAAACCATCACTTCCTGTTTGCACGCGCTGTTCTTTGTATGTAGTTTTGACTGTTTACTTTGTTTCGCGTACTGATTTTGGAATATGGCTAATGGACTATGACTATGGCTGATGTTACAACAGTTGGGTTAACACATCCACTTTGTATTGTCTCTGTCCTGTCTTTGTTTATCGTACTGTTAGCATTGTATAGTTATCATTATAGTATTGTATAGTTAGTAATTAGTACCTTTTTATCCCTTAATTTTACTGAAATTTAGCATGTTATTTATTTGTAATTCCTAGTATATCTTTTATATACTTATAAATGCACCGTGGGGGGGTTTGGGGTGAAACAGCATTTCAGTACACTCTATACTTTGTATACTGCTGTATTGACAATAAAGCTCTTGAATCTTGAATCTTTCTTGTAATAATTGGGAACAACAAAGCCAGCTAGCAGTGGTTCTCTAAGGTAACACTACAAGAGTTTGATTCATTAAGGGACCTAGGGATGTGATGACCGCTGGAGTTAATGACTGCTTGACTGATTTCTGCTGCTAAACTGCAGCATGAAGAGTGCATCCATTTCCTAACACCAGAATGTATGGCCCTGTTTTGATGCAGAAGTGTCAGGCTTTTTTCTTTTTAAAAAATATAATTGTTATTGACATTTAGGAATCACTGTACAGTATCATGTGCATCAGCTTCAATAATTAGATATCCATCTACATGTGTTTTTTTTCAACAACAAAAACATCCTCACAAAAGCAGAAAAAAAGAAGAAAATAATAAGAAAAAAACATAAACACTTAGGGAGTGAGATTTAATTACCAGTAATATAAATAATATATTATCTAATGTTAACAAAGTCAGAATCTGGCCTCCGTGTTATTCCATCTATTTCTTCCAGTGTGATACACACAGGTCCGTCTCGTAGTTCACATCCGCTGTCATTTTCTCCATCCTGTCCAGTGTGACATCCATCCACATGTTCATAGTTGGGCTCTCACATGAACGCCAGTTTTTGTGAGGGCTTTTTTGCCTGCCACCAATAAAATATTAAACAAATATTTATCGTTCTTTGTCCATCTTTCTGGCATGAGTCCAAAAAATAAAGTTTTACTTTCTAAATGTAAATAACGTCCAAATATCTCTTGTTGCATGCCCTTCCAATACGTTTTAATAACATGACAGTCCCAGAAATATGATAATGATTTGCATTTGTGTTTCCACATTTTCTCCAGCAAACGGGAGGGTTACCTTCATAGTGAGATTTTTGGTGAGGTGTAATAAAATATTTTATCAGGCTTTTCCAACCAAATTCCCTCCAGCTCTGTGAGCGGCTACATTTCCATTGATATGTGCATATTGTTGTCCACTCTTCCTCCATTATATCTATTCCTCCCTCCATTTCCCATTTTGTTTTGATACATAGGGTCGAGTGTGATTTCATGTTTTATAACCCATTATACAAATAAAGATAGAGATCCTTTCAAATAAGTCCAACAGCTGTTTGCTTAATCCAGCCTTAGATTTGATCTTTTTGCTGACAAAATGCCTCATCTGTAGGTATCTATGAAAATCCTGTTCCTAATGAATATTTTTCTTTAATCTTTTCAAAACTAAGTAATCTACCTTCCTCCATTACCATACATAAAGTAATCCTTTATTTGTCCAATCTTTGAAGCTAGTATCCAGCGATCTAGAATCTAGTGTCAGCCTTAAAGTTTTGTAGCTTCTTCCGAAAGCGGCGGACCGACCATGACCAGTGATTCTCTGCCTTCACAGGTTTCAGACGAAAGAGCTCATCATCAGGGAGGCGTGCTGAAGGGGAGTTCTCAACTGCCGGCATGTAGATCATTTCTACTTAGTTAATTTATTCATTTATTAATTTTTATTACTATTTCTTATGTTATTTTATTTGTTTTTAGTCTTTTTTGTAATTAATTAATTAATTAATTAATTTATTTATTTATTTTTCATGCATTCTTCTTTACTGAGCTGCTTATGCCAATAGAGTGCGCTGTTGGTCACTTTTCTTTGCAAGGTTTCTCCACATCTTTGAGTAATGCTTCAGTGCATACTTCAGATCGGGGTGAGAGCCGAGTTAGTAGTTTTGACCTGGAAGTTGTTTTTTTCTTGGAGGAACAAATGTTGTATGGGTGAGCTGCTGCTGCGTTCTTCAGTAGGTGTCCAGTGATTGGGGTGAGGCAGGAGGGATCAGGGGGTTTGTGTTGTTGGAAAGCCTTTTTTCCACCACAGAACTCATATCCACATAGGGTGTTATCCTATGTTCTGTACTGGGCTTCTTTCATTCCTCTTTTCACTTGTATGACAAACTCTGTTTTTGCATTCCTTCTTTATTTTAATCTTTATACAAGATTACCATCGTGTATGATCAGTGCCTTAGATTTGCCCAGAATGTTAAGGGATTAAATCATTCAAATCAATCATTATTTTGCACAAATAAAGCAAGACGATGCTTCTGTTGCCTTTTAACATGAAACTCATGTCAGAGGTTCAGGTAATTTACAGCTTGGTAGTTCCATTCATGTTTTGAGGCCAAGGCTAGAGGAGTATCCATTCTCATCAGCAACAAGGTTTCAGATCGGTAGGTTGTTTTGTTATTGTTTCAGTGAGATTATATAACATACAGATAGTTTTAGTTAATGTATACGCTCCTAACATTGATGATCACAAGTTTTTCGAACACCTCTTTGATACTCAGGGACCTCAGTTGCTGATTAGACCCTGTTTTGGACTGAGCCTCGTTAAAACTGACCTGTCTGAGTAAATCAGTCTTGCACATTCACTATTTCTTCTCTACATACGTTGTTAAGGATATATGGCAAAATCTTGATGTGACTGATAGTGAGTATTCCTTGTTCTCTAATGTGCATCACACCTTTTCTAATTTTAGGATGATATTTTTTCTTGGATAATTATTTAACTAGTTTTATGAGTGCCTGCGAATACTTTGCCATAGTAATATCAGATCATGCCCCCTTAATGTTGACCCTGTCTATACCTGCCTTACTCAACTTATCAGAATGGAGTTGGCATTTTAATTCAACATTGCTGTCAGATGATACCTTTCTGGAATTTATGAACAACCAATTAACTTATTCTTTTTTCTTTTCTTTTTTTTTTAGAAACAAACATCTCCCCAAATGTTTACAGCTCTTTAGTTTGGGACTTTATGAAAGCCTACCTCTGAGGACAGATCATTTCATATACAGCTAACATGAAGAGGGAAAAGTTAAAAGAAATTTTGGCTGATAAAATAAAAGATTTGGATCATCAGTATGCACACATTAAGGATCCTGAGGTTTACAGGAAATGTACTGAACTTGAAACTAAATTTGAACTTCTTTCAACTCATATCGCTGAGAGGCAACTTTTAAAAAGTAGGAGCACATTTTTTGTACATGGGGAAAAATCCAGCAAACTTTTAGCTAACCAAATAAGGCATCTAAAGCCATGCCAATGTATAACTGCTATTAACTCGGATGATGGGCTTGTTACTGACCATAAAAAAATTAATGACATGTTCAGGGAATACTATCTGAAGATTTATACCTCTGAACCTCCTACTCGGACCTTTACTCCATTAAGATTTATCAGTCGTTCATGCAGGGCACTTTGCCAACTTCCTGGTACCATGCATCTATAACTTGAATTTCTAAAAAGGGGAAGGATCCAGGAGAGTGTGCGTCATACAGGCCAAATTACTCCTGATCGCTGACTTCAAAATTTTAGCTAACATGCCGGCCTATAGGCTGGAAAGGGTCTTCCCAACAGCTTACTACAGTGGTCAATCCTGAACACAACTCTGGTCAGTCGAATTAATTCCATTAAAATGAACATTCTTTCTAAGTTTATATATATTGGTTTAGAGCAGGTATTATCTACTTTAAAGATCTCATTATACACAACAAACAAGCAACATTTGAGCTGACGTCTGCAGAATACGCTCTTCCCAAAACTAACATTTTTAGATACTTGCAACTCAGACATTTCTTGCAATCCCACCTCTCCAGCTTTCCAGGAGCTCCAGATGCTAATTTACTGTTTGCAACTATCAGGCAAAGGTATCTTCTGCATTTACAATAAAATATGCAGTGCAACTTCAGCTCTCTCCAAGGGCCTCAAATCCACATGGAGAAAAGAGTTGGATCTCTCTATGTCAGATGATGTTTGGGATTGCGTCCTCACTTTGGCAAATTCCACTAGTCTCTGCTGCAGCTGCCTTGCTGACTGTCTGCGGATGCTGCTTCATTTCCCTACCTGAGAAAATTGTTCTAGAGCACGTGTCAAAGTCAAGGCCCGCGGGCCACATCCGGCCCGGCGTACATTTATATCCGGCCCGCGAGATAATTTTATACAGATGTACTATTACTGTTATGCATGGCCCGGCGATATGAGGCGCTAATAATATACAAACTACAGATCCCATAATGCAGCGCTGCAGCCTCCTTGCTGAACCTAGGCTAACGGAGAACATTCCCGTGTAATCAAGTCAAACATCTGTTATTGCGAAGCTAGCCGCTCACAATGGTGGAGAGAAAAGTTGATTCTGAAAGCAGAGCCTTTCAGC
>NW_005187914.1:93716-117570 GCF_000239375.1 Pundamilia nyererei
CCGACATGGTTCACGCCTACTGGCTGAAGAAGCTGACTGCACTCCACGAGCGTCTGGCAGCACAAATGAACCAGCTGCTAGTTAATGAGAGACACCGAGGTGGGGGAACCTAAAACTGGTTATAATGGCTCAGCATGGAGAAAAGAATAATAGCTCACATTCACTTCCATGGAGAGCTCCAGTAGATTTTCTTAATGTACAGGCTGTGATCAGCTGATCAGACGTACACAACTGGTTGAATGCAGTTGTTTTATGAGTTGCCCTGGAGATTTCCATCCTCTATACTGACAGTACATTATTTATACTGTCTTTTTTCTAGATGGTATAAACTTGGTGGAATTCAGTCAGTGGATCTAAGTATCATCAAGTAAAATTCTGAGGGGGTTAGGCTAACCCTTATTGCAGCAAACTTTGATAAAAATGTGTACAAACCTAACAATTTTTTCACAATAATAAACAGATTGATTAATCCGCCTCGGTGTGCCCTAGGAAAAGCTGAAGGAGGTGGATCTGTACGGGCATCTATGCATAGAGTGCTGCTCCCACAATATATAGAATAAATGTAAATTGTTTTAAACATAGAGAAATGTTATTACTCTGTTTTCTTCACTGATAGCAGTGTTACAAGTGAAGCTGTATCAGTTAAAGTGAAACTGGTGGCGTGTTACTGTGTAGCTGTATGGAAAGTCTTTCTGTGTGGAGTGAATCACTGTCACACACTGCCAGGGAGGTTTGTTTTTTCTTTCCCTAAATCATAAACAGCCTCATTTAGAAACTGCATTTTGTGTTTACTTGTGTTATCTTTGTCTAATATTTAAATTTGTTTGATGATCTGAAACATGCAAGTGTGACAAACATTCAAAAGAAGAAGAAATCAGGAAGGGGGCAAACACTTCTTCCCACCGCTGTACCTGTGTGAAGGAAATGTAGACCTGTCACATATCCATCCAGACCTCCTCTATCCACTTTGTATTCTCTGTAGATTAAATGTTGTCAGACCATAATGGAGAAACAGTACATTTTAATATAATGATGTTAATTGAAAAAGAGAAAATGACCTCTAAGATCCAAAGAGGAGAGAAAGAAGCAAGAGATTGTCTAATAGAAAACCTCCCCAGGGTTTTACAGAAAGTGGTACTTACTGCCACCTAGATTCAATCAGCAGAATCAGATTAAAGATATGGAGCAACACAGTTTTAATTAGGGCATTTTCAAGTATGATATTTTGTTGGAATAATAATTGCCTTTGAGTGATGTTTGGTAGAAAGCTGACAGAATGTGGACAGAAATGGTTATTCGTCGGTCAAGGTCATATCACAAATGTGCAGCGGTTCTCTTTTTGTTCTTTCATTGTGAGGTAAATGTCTTGCATTAAAGCCTTCTGCTCCACTGTCATTAATAATTCAATTCCACTTTCAATTCAATTTTATTTATTTAAGTGGTCATGGCAGAGGACTGCCCCTCCCTGAGCCTGGCTCTGCTGGGGTTTCTTCCTGTTAAAAGCAAGTCTTTGCCCTCCCACTCTGCTGTTTTTGGGGTGGCTGTAGCTCAGAGTAAGTCGCCTACTAATCAGAAGGTTGGTGGTTCAATCCTGCCTGCTCCAGTCTCCGTGGGCAAGATACTACCCCATGTTGCTCTCTGATGCATTCATTGGAGTATGAATGCATGTGAATGTTGGATAGAAAAACATGCTTGTGTGAATGAGACAAGTTCTGTCTTGTCTTGAGTGGTCAGATCTAAGAACTACTCCATTTACCACTATCCCCAGCTGCGTGCTCTAGGGGAGTTTACTCTGTTATTGTAGGTCTTCAGCTTACAATATAAAACACCTTGAGGCAACTGTTTTTGTGATGTGGTGCTATGTAAATAAATTAGAATTGAACTGAAGAGTGACTAATGTCACTACACGTTAGTAAGTTTAATGAGGTTCCCTCTGCACTTCTGTGGTCATTTGCTAAAGTCTGAAGTCTTTTCTGTTCTACTCTGCTGCATAAGATAAGGTATATATGTGTGAGGAACTCTGGGTTCACACAGGCAAAACTTTCCCTTGTCCTTTAGAACACATTAACAATAGGTAGATGTTTCAGCTCATGCTTTTGTCCCTGGTTTGTGTCCTTCCGCAGAACTCAGTGTGTGCTGCATGCTTTTTCTTCTGCAGAGGAGCCCTTAAAATTAAAAGAGCAACAGAGCAAGACCATCCTTTGTCAGTCAGTACTGCTGTGAACTCATGCAGGACCAAGCAACTGTCTAAAATGCCAAGCTCCCTAGAGCTCAGGAGGCCCATCAGTCTGGCCTGTGGGCTTCTTTCACACTGGTTTTATCCATGGCACAATGATCAGGAGGATTAAAGTGGTAACTGATAGCAAAAAGCCTGCTCACAGCTTTTGAGGATGCTGTCAGAGGCCAAAGGGGAAGACAGAGCTAAGTAGAGCTGGACGAGCTGAGCAGAAGATGATGTCCAGGTATGGCTCTTATTCTTCCTTTAATAGGAAAATGATTATTACACTACGTGTTGTTCTGATGACTGCTGAGTCATTTGTATCAAACGCATTCTTGCCTCGCCTAAGTGCCTTTTAAATTGTGTTAGTATTTTATTCCACAATAAAAAGTGTGGTTTACAGGGAAACAGGGGCTTGAATTTCAACTAAAACTGTGTAAGTATGGTTGTCTGCATCCAGGACGCAGATAAATACAAACTGACTGAGCCATCAGAGGAAAATGCAGGCTCTTATTGAAAGCAGACCTCGTCGGGTAAATGCATTTAAAAAACAGATTTGACTTTTGAATGATTTTATTTCTGTGTTCTAAAAATACATAAATCCAGAATTATTTATGCTACCTTTGAGCTACATATACACTGTACTGAGGCCATAAACAGTAGTTTGGGCATGTAGTTCAGATCTGCAGTGACAAAGAAACACTTGTGAATTGTATTTTCTTTTTTTGCCAAAGATCATCAGAATTCTACAACTTCCCACTCTAAGTGCAGTTTGCTACATTTAACAGCTCTGTGACCTGTCATCTGACACATGAACGGTTTGTCTGCTCTGTGGGGCTAACAAAAGTAAATCTCACAACATGGACTGTGCTTAAATCTCAGCAGCATCCTGGAAAGATTGAAGTTTTCACAGTGAGGAGTGTTTTTCAGAAGCCCAGTGTGGCCAATTTAGCTTCACATCAGTTGGAGCAGTTGCTGAATTTGTTGATATGTTGTCCTTTCTTTTTTTAGTTGTGATGCATTTACTAATGTTAATATTCACGTCTCAGCTTTGCCTTTGTAAGTCTCATCTTCAGCGATCAGTAAGGGGGAAGAATGGCCAGAGAGCTTCTGACAATGCTTTAATGGTTTATTTCATATTTGTTTAAAAATGGTTTTCGTCCAAAAATCAAAAAATCCACAATTCTGTGTGATCTGTGACAGATATCAGTGACATCATAACGCCCTGTATGTGCTAGACTGAAACAAAAGCTTTGAGCTTTTCTGCCTCGTGATGATGGAGGTCACAGTTCAGCCAGCTTTTTCATTCCCTACTAGCGATAAGTTAGAGTCAAAGTGTGAGTGATTATTGTAGCTCACCACCACCACCCTCCACCACCTACTTTAAAAAAAAGCGGCTAGGGAGGAATCGGAAGTGTCCTCTAACCTTAGAGCTCCCCTCGCTCCTTTCCCCCCCTCCAGGAGGCTTTTGAAAAGGCAGACAAGAAGCTGATGGTCCTGGCTGACCTCTGCTTTGTCTTCTGGCTCATCTGGGCACAAATGCAGTTTCATAAAGCCTGCTGCTCAACCTTAAGAAATCCAAAAGCTGGGACAGATAATTATTGTAGAAATGTTACTGCTCATCACTGAGATGGACCAGTTTAGCTGTTTTTTTTATTTTTGATATCAGAGCTCTGATTCCCATACAGTTATCAAAGTCCTTGAGCTGTTGCCTGGCATTAGCTTGTATCTTTTATTTTAAAAATCTGGGGCTGGGATATGTATCAAGGAGTCCTTGTACTCACCAACGGCAGATAAAGAATGAAGGGGAAAAAATAACACCACAAACTTTCTGCTCTAACACATGGCCACGGCATATTTTACAAGCATTCAATTTCCACCTGTGATCTAATATCACTCCAGGGAAAATTCCAAATAGTACATCATGACTTGGAGTTTGCAGGATTGTTATCCAATATTTTGTACATATACAAAACAGAGAGATATTCCAAATATTCCAGTTCAAATAACACCACCTATTATGAACTCAGTGATAAAACAGGATTCTGTCTATCATAAAACTAATCAAATGAAAAAAAAGCAAAAACAACTGATCAGTGTAAGATTGTGAAACGCATATGATTTTTACCTCTTTGCATGTTTATGTGTGAGGTCATCAGGGTGACGTCTTTAACTGATTCATTTCTGTATTCAAAAACATCTGTTTATGTTAACAAGACGCCGAATTTGTTCCAGACGGCAACGAAAATACGATAACTCATAACTATCTACAGAAAACGGGTTGGTGCATTTTTAAAGGGAGCAGAAATGACATCAAAGGCACAGCCAAAGCCCTGCTACACTGTAACTCAGCCTGTTAACGTGTTTCAAACATGAAAACACAAAGTTAAAGAACAGAAACACAGCGACCTGCAGGTGTGTGTGTGTCTGTGTGTAAGACTAACCTCATGTGACCAAAGCTAAAAGCCCAGCATGCTCTCCTCTCCGCCCAGCTAACCGAGGCCTCTGAATTCACTGACTGCTGCGTCACATCTCGCACTGAGTTTGTTTGTATTTCAACCGAAGGCAGAAAATTATTACTTGACCACTGCTTCACAAGACCTTTGAAGAAACCAGTACATAATTAAAAAATAATTCCTCACGTGTTCCTCACGGTGCACTTTTTGTTGTGTCAGTCCTGCTAAATATTCGAGCTGCGCGTGACTACAGCGCGTGCGCGTGTGTCCGCGCTCACATTTCTCGCTTTCATGATTTTCTTCTTCTATTGAAACTTTTCTTCAGTGGATCACTTTCTCACTTCCACCTTATTTGTTCCTTTATTTTATTCAGCTACAATTTGTCTTTCTTTCTGAACCAACTTTCGCACACTAGAAAATTCCTGTAGCAGTTGGATCGGACTGAACTGAGCGTGCTTACAATCGCTTTGTAATATGCTTACATTTATATCAGTGAAAACACAGACTCATCGGACTGTCAGAGATTATTGATGAATGATCGCAGCTGTAGTGCTGGCTTTACATCAGAACTCCGCGTGTTTGGTCATGTTTATGAAACTGCATGGGAGCTCTTCTGCTGAATAGCACGTGGATATTAAAGTTAGTGACAATATGCATTGATGTATTTATATCAGTGTAAATTTTACAGGCTATATTCCACTACATTGTTGAAAATTTCAACAAAATGAGCCCCACATGGCACAGAGACATGCGTCCCCGCACGACTTTGCGCGCATATTTACGCAGGATGGCAAAACAGAAAAGACTAATGGATGGGAACAGTAAAAAAAAACAAACGCTTGGGAATATTTTTCCAAAGATTTGAAAAAACAAACAAACCCCAAACAACCTTTTTGGTTCCAGTTCAGTGAAAAACATCCCAACGATGAAAATACATCCCTATATTCTGTTTACTGTATCTTCACCCAGACGGGAGGAAGATCAGCCCTCAGGCCCCTTTAAACAATTTTATGCGGGGGTAAAGTACGCACCATGAACAAGAAACTATTATAACACACACACACACACACACACACACACACACACACACACACACACACATGAGGTATTAAAGCTTGCTGTAAAGGCCCATTTTATCATTAGTTAATTAATAAATAATAATAATAATAATAATAATAATAATAATAATAATATCATTCAGGCAGTCAGAATGCGGACTGTCTCTCCGACCTCCAACACCGCCACAGCCCCACAGGCCTACCCAACCCCGACCCACGCTTTGGTCCCGGTAATCGGTGTTAAGCTGTTTGTGTTTAGGTGTTGATGCTAACTTGTGCTGCATTCAGGCATGGCAGTGAGCAGGCGGCCTTCAGCCGGTTAGGATTCTCTAGGATATTGCAAATGAATTATTTTTTCCAAGGTGACAGCCAAAGAGGTGTGCTCATAACCTTATGAGAGCAAACAGCCAGCCCTGCTCATCACTATGTGTGAGCAGGAAACTAACCCAGTCAGTGGAAGCCTAGCCTCTCAATCCTTCGTGGAAATGGAGCTGCTGAGCTGCGTGTTTTCCATTGGGATGTTGGATGTGAATTGGTAGCGCCTGGAAGATCAAAGCTTTCGTTCTTCGTGCCTGTCCATGTTATCTGTTTGTCTTGTAGTTGTAATGAGATAATAAGGAGTTGTGTGGAACTGAAATAATGTCATCACCAATTTCTGAGTATTGTTTCTGCTAGTGTGACTCCAGAGGTCAAACGGAACCTTCAAACATTCAGAGAAGTGGAATTTTCCGCTGGAACCTGAATGCACCGTAAAGTGACTGAGTGGATTGGATTAATTTGCGCCTCCCGGGAATTCCGGAACCTCACATGACACCAACTCTCTGCCTCTATTGGTCGGAGGCACGTGTCTGAACGACCCGTAGTACGACGTCATCGCAGTGTCTCGCAGCCAATCAGAAATGAAAACCAAAAATCAGTAGTGAAAGTATTTGAGCGGCGTCTTGATGAGCGCACTTGGAGCTGCTGGAGCGTCAGTAATTGTGTGCAGGGAGCAAGAAAATCAAAAGAGTGATTTAACAAAGCAAACAAACGAAATGGAGTTTTATGAGATTCAAAGTGACGCAGGTGAGCTGCAGGTCGAGGAGTGAGGAGCACAAACTGAAGCATGTTTTTTTTTTCCTTTGTCAAATTCCCCACAGGCGCGTTTGCACAGAAAACAATACAAACTACTGCGCCACGCTCCAACTCGCTCTTCTCACTGCAGCGACAAATATAGATATTAGCTGATAATAAAGTGATATTGGAGTCACTACGCTGCGGAAGGGAGCAGGTGCTGAAGCTGCTCAGGCTTCATCAGAATGGAAGGAAATGCTCGCCGAGACCCAGAGCGCCCACGGGACTCCGGGGAGCAGTCCAACCGGGCCATCCTGCCCCTCTTGCAGCCACCTGGCAACCAACAGTCTCACAGGATCACTAACTTTTACATCGACAACATTTTGAGGCCGGACTTCGGCCTGAAGAGGAAGGATGGGGCTCCGGATCGGCAGGGAGACGCTCTTGGAGTGCTCATACAAAGAGAGGAGCTGACAGGGAGAAAGCCTCCCAAAAGTGCTAACCCTCGGCAGGGTGGAGCAGGAGGCAAAGAAGAGGAGAACCCAGGAGAGCATGAAGACCAGCATCCGGACATTGACGCCAGGAGGCCCGGCGATGTGGCGGCTAATGACCGCTGCCGCAGCCCTCAGGCCAGCACTGCCACAGCGGCCAAATCGATGCTGTGGCCAGCTTGGGTGTATTGTACTCGCTACTCGGACCGTCCGTCATCAGGTTAGTAAAAACATTCCTCATCCAGGTCTAATTCATGAAAAGCAAAAGAAGGAAAAGACAGCTCCTCTTTGCAATTCAGAGTCACTTTAAAGGCTGAATTTCAGGAAGGAGCCAAAAAGCTGCTATTGCATCATTTTCTGAGCAGTGCCGAAGTAATGGCCTCTACCCCCACCTTCATATAATATACTCATCACTTGTAACAACTCATCATTAAATCAACACAACTGATGTTGGAGTAATAATTTCATACTTTAAACCTGAAATGACAGGAGCAGTCTGAGCGCAGATTTCACATGAATTTAGACGCATATTGGAAACTCGTTTCTATTCTGTACAGAATTCAATCTGAATGTAGCTTTAAAATAAAAACAAAATCCACGAAGCGGCTGGAAAGTGCTCTGAAAAAACGACGAAATTAAACATGAGTCGAAAGTAAAGTTAAATGATATTGAAGTGAAGTAAAACCAAGTTAACGCCATTGTTCCCCAGTCCTCTTTGTTAATATTCTATTAGCATATTTTTGACAATGGGGTAGTCTAAAAAGTGAAGGCTGTGTATCCAAAGTCCGTCGGTTCAATCTAAAAATGCTTAAGAACACAGTTCCAAAGTTTATTTTATTTTATTTTATTTCATCTCACTTGTAAAAAAAAAAAATAATAATAATAATAATAATAATAATGATGATGATGATGATGATAAGAAGAAGAAACCCCACATCTGCGTAGTAAATGTTTGCAAATGGAGCATTTCCCTCACGTTATGGTGCATCGCGGTGAAGCCTGTTTCCAGCCTGTCCCTCTCTCTGGGAGTTTTTAGGGCTAAAGTGGAAGTTTGCAACGGGCTCGGCTCATTCAGCCAGCGGATGCGTGGAAACTTGGACTTTTCCTTTGTCACCATGTCAGCTGCTAAAACGATGCTACAGCACAGCAGCCGAGCACAGGAAGAGACTGTAGTCATGTATCGAAGACGCGTTTGGAAGAGTTTTGTTTTTGTTTTGTTTTTTTATTTATTCCTAACAAAAATATTTATTTGTTTATTTATTTATTTAAATCGATGAATCGAAAGAAAAAGCGTTCATCGAGTTCATGAAAAGCTCCTGGCCGGAGAGCCCGCAGCCTCCCTCGCATGATTCCGTCCGCGCACCGGTCCGGTTACCTGAGCCCCGGCGCACGTTACAGCGTCCCGATGCGCGTGACCAGGTCAGAGTGCATGCAGGCCTTCAGCGCAGCTGCTTCATGTGCACCTGTACTGATGGGGAGTTCTGTACTGAGCAGGTACGCCTACTGTCTTTTACACTGAGTTCAATCATTTCTCATGGATAGTCCACCTGATCCCACCACGGCAGAAACACCTCAATGTCAGTGCAGAGACAAAAGAAAAGTACTTTTAAAAAATAGAGTTCCTATGCTACAGAGAGGGAAAGAGGCGCCCAACGCCCCCATCCCTCCTCATCTCCAAACCCCACCCCCATCTGCACCCTCTCCTCCTCAGCATTAAGCTGTGCTTAATGCCCAGTGTGGTCCATTGCATCCAGTTGGATGGAATTAAAGGTTGTGACCAATATGTCCTTTAAAATAAGATTAGACTTGCTAAAAACTAATCAACTAGATTAGCCCCCATGTCGCTGACTTTCTTCTTCAGTCCGGATCTAAACAGCTTTGTCAGGAGGTCACGTGAGTCCTGGCCGCGAGGATAAATTTGCCTAATTTGGCGCAAATGTGAACAGAGACGTTTTCCACTCATAACTGAGCCCGTTTCATTTTGTCACACATGTGACGTGTGAAAAGTCCACGGTACTGACTCTAACCACTGGCTGTCATTTGTTTCACTCCCGCTGCACTTCAGGGCCCAGATCTCGCAAACCAAAGAAAGCGCCGACCCCGAGTAAAGAGGACAAACGGCCCCGGACGGCCTTCACCGCGGAGCAGCTCCAGCGGTTAAAAACAGAGTTCCAGAACAACCGCTACCTGACCGAACAACGGAGGCAGAGCCTGGCCCGGGACCTCGGTCTCAACGAGTCTCAGATCAAAATCTGGTTCCAGAACAAGCGTGCCAAAATCAAGAAGGCATCCGGGAATAAAAACTCTCTGGCGCTGCATCTCATGGCGCAGGGACTGTACAACCACTCGACATCCAAGGACGCCAAGTCGGACAGCGACTAGAGGATGACAGTTGACTCTGAACATGCAATAAAATCACCAGCATTCATATTTCAATTCCACACACACACACACACACACACACACACACACACACACACACACACCTCTCTGTTTGTGACAGAGATATTATGGCTGTATACTGTGTACTCAGGGCTGTAGATATGACGAGGCCCAGCTCAAGTCAAGATGGAGCCGCATTCATGTCACAGCCGGAATCTCCACCGTTTTCACTCGCTGCAGCCTGAAACCGCGACCAATGTGGCATTCAGGGTCCAACGGAAATATCTGCGGACATGGCGAACAATTAATACTAATGCTGCTCTGTTAAAATTGACCGAGAAGACATATAATAAATTCCAGTCTCATCGAAGTATGGGATAACATATCTTTAGGTAGAATAAAAATAAATAAACGACTTTAAGAACTACTTTTAAAACAGTTAAGTGTACTCCGCAGCTTGAATTAGTTTAAAGTCGCTGGTTCCTGGCAGACCTCTGTTACTGTGACCTGACTGCAGGCCGGGGATTCCACTCGATGGAAACCCGGAACAAACAGGGTCAAAGGTGTTCGGACAACAGCTGAGGAGCCATGTTCCTGGTTTAGTAGGTGTCAGCGTCATGTGACACATCCTACCTGCGTGCCTGCTACATCGTGCCCACAAGAGATTTCGAATCGTGGAATTAAAAATAAATAAAAACTAACAAACCATGTGTGACAGTGATCGCGCTGCAGTGTGGCCTAACTGCCCGCACAGAAAAAGCAGAGTGGATAGAACTTAGATATTGTGGGCCTGCAGAGGAGGAAAATGGCTCCAGCTGCAGCCGAAACCACGACGGGCTCGAGAGCAGGTGATCACGCGATCAAGCATCACGCGCACTGCAGCCCTGTCTGAAAACTCTGAGCTAATATCCAAAGATTTCTTTCTGTTGCATTCCGGGAACTATGGCGTGGACAAACGGTCCGCTGTGTTCTCCCTGTCTTACTGTACTTTCTGACCACGGGGCTCATTTCTGCAGCGCCTCTTGCTTCCTCTTTGTTCTTGCTGTGTCATGCCGCTGGACTGTAGTGAATGTTGACCTGCGGGTCTGCTTGTTGTGGTGGAAGCAGCCCTGTGCGGCCTTCAGGTGCCGCACTGCGCCCGGATGCGGAATGTGAGACCTCACGGCATGTCTGGAGTTAAAGGTGTGCTTTAAATCTGGTGACCAGTGTTTAGCAGCAAAATTGCTCTCAGATATCTGCCAGTAGATGCGCACACAACTTAACACAACCGGCTTTGAATTTTCTGATTTTAGCGATTATTATTATTATTATTATTATTATTATTATTATTATTATTTTAACTTTCTCCCGAAAGCCAACGACATTTCGAAAAATAAACTATCGCCTTAAAAAGCCAGTAGACCATAGCTAAAATTCATATCAAACCGCATCATCCTGAGGCCTCCAGGCAACCCGAGAATGTTCAAGAACACACTTCCTGTTGTTGTTAACGAAGATACTTTGTACTCTTATTTTAAATGCAATAAACATCCACCCGCGCGCAGGTGTTTACATAACTTATTTTTCCTGCAATCATTTTTCTGTTTGAACACGTTTGCCGGCTCCGAACCAAATCGTATTGTTACGATGCAGTGAATGTTTGGACTTCTTTATTTTATGTTAAAGCCTCAGTCATGTTTTCTGGGATTGAGTTAGGCACCTGGAAACGTTTCTGCCTTAAAGTATTACGGTGTTAAGAGAGCGGCTGTTTTCTATATGGCAAATGGGACTTTTTGAAATCGATATTTTTAAAGATGAAATATTAGTGTTTTCCCCTCTCATCCGAGGTTCTCTTTTATATACAACGTGTAAATAATTTATATTATAATGGTGTCATTGTAAATAAACGACAACAATGCAGACTTGACTTTTAAGATATTTTTATTTCACAACACGAAATTCATCAAAAAGACAAAAGAAGAAAAAAAAAGGGAAAAAGTAACTTTAAAAAAATGAAATGTGTTGATACTGATTAGGATGACATAATGAGAGCGCAACAGGGAGGACACCTGCGGTCTGCACACAAAGTTACGCGCTCAACACGTCTGCACCACTACTCAAAACCCAGGTGTTCATTTCGTAAAATGTTTGCATTTTACCGTAATCTGCTCCACTTACTGCACAGGTCCTGTTCAGGCTGTGAAGTTCAGCCAGAGCATGTCAGATACAATCATCGCCAAAAGCTCTTTATCACAATTTCGATTTTAGCTGATAGTTGTGGTCCACTTTTATTACAAAGAGCATTAAAAAAGAAAGCTAATCTGAAGAAGTTATTTTTCTGTTCCTTTAAAACGTATCTCCAGGTGTTTCCATACATTTCCAAAGGGCATCTTTAAAAAAAAAACCTTCTAAACCTCCTAAAAGTGTATTATTTTAATTTTGAGTTTGTTGACCCGATGATTGCGAGCTTTTCACACAGCAGCCCTCAGTAGAATGACATTTAAGGCCATGGGCTAGCGTCCGGATAAAAATTAAGAGGGCAGAGGGGTATCTTCATCATGGAGAGATTTAATATTTGTAAATTTATTTGAGACTTTTATTTTAAAATAAAAAATATTTGACATAACCCATATGGAGCCTGCAATGTAGTTGGAAAGAAACTATATATGATTATTAACCTAGGCATTTTTGGGATACAAAATTGGCCCATGTGACAGAACAGTTTCAAAAACTCTCATCTCCAATCACATCATTGGTGCAGTAGCCCTTATGGCTTTAAACTGATGGAAATCATGAACACACCCAAGAAACTATTCATCGCACACATATAATTTTATTTACAGACACACACACACATAAGGAAATCATTTACACTCAGTTTCCGTATTTCAGTTGTGACCACGTGTGACAGAATGCAACACAGTGTGTTCACCATGAGCACGATTTCAAATTCCCTCAGCTGCAGTTTGGGCAGGAACCGAGACATGCAGTCACTTCCAAAAGCCTCACCCTATATGGTGCCTGACAACACTAACAGCGACATATCTGCCAGGCTTGCACCCAAAACTCCTTAATGTGGGAAAATCTGAACCAGATTAGTTGACCGTCTTTATTCGATGATCTTCAGGACCGCTGCATAGCTGCATCTACATGGTTTCCCTCACATTTTCATTATAATGTTTAATTCAGGATAATTTGCAATTTGCACACCAACACTACTTGAAATTCAATTTGAAACAAGAGCAGAAGAGACTGACAAGAGACAGACAAATGATATGAGAATAAAAAGGTCATTATTTCAGCTAAAACTAGAAACCATCTATAGAGTGCCATATCCAGCAAATCATTCAGTTATAGATTGTCCTTTTGCAAGACACACACTGAAAAATAAGCCAGTCTCAAATAAGGAGCCTAATTCTGAATAATAACTGTTGTTAATTTGACTTTTCATTCGCAAGAAAATGCTTCCAGAGATTATTCATTTCAATCCATATCTAAGTATTATGTATCAGTACAAACCAAGCGTTCCTGTGTTGTACAAATTAGGGTAAACCAGTAGAAAAGCAACAGCCAAAATTATCTGCAAATTCAGAGCCCAAAGAGTACCCTGATAGCATCACTGAAATCTTACAAACACGTTTATGTCTGAGGGCAGTTTACCTGAACATCGGTGCATGTTAAGAAAAATCAAACAGAAGCAGAATGAAATGTGGAGAGCAGAGGGAGATCCATTAACCAAAAGCCAGAGATTTGTCTGAGGCGCGTTCACTGGCAGCAGCAGCAACAGCGACCTGGGGTTTCTGAATGGCTGCAGAAGCCTTCATCTGCATTTCCTTTCTTAGCTGGCTTGTATGTGGAAGTAACGCCCAACGGTCTCTGACTTGATGAGCAGAGCTAGTCTTGACTTGGGGGTGGGGGGTGGAGGGGGGATGGGGTGGGGGTGGGGGGGGCTTGTTGTGAGTTGGGTTTTGATGCAAAGTCTGGGGATGTCAGTCAAAAGGAGCTGGGGGTGCAGGAGGTTGAGGGCTGGGAGCATATTGGCCATCGAACCAAAATGCTTTTGGTGTCCATGCAAAAAGCAGCAGGTGGCAAAGGTGTAGCCAGGACATCTTTGCAGGGACACTAACATGTTTTTATCATATCTTTGATCATGTATTCTTATTTATATGTGATTAAACACAATGAGTTTAACTTTCCATTTTAAATTGTAGCTTGGTTATGTTAAGGCACCAAAAGCACTTGGCTGGGTTTAGGGACAGATGACTTTTCTCACACCTCGGCAGGTAACACTGGATCCTCTATTGGACCATGCTGGGAGATTTTAGAGCTTAAGGGTTTTTTATCCTGAGCTTAGATTGTGTTTCTATATTAACAGGGTGATGAGATGCATGAATACAAAAACATTTGATTACAAAAACTCATAAAAACATCAATTCTACAAACTATAAATTGCAGCTATTCTCATGCTGTCATCCTGTGGGTGTTAGACTGTGTCAGAGGTGGCAACAATCCTTCACTCCAGCTTGTTAATCAACCAACAACCCAGACAGAGTTTTAATTCGTCACCCTCCAACCACTCGCAGCAGATGGCTGCCACTTCCTGAGGTTTCTTCCTGTTAAAAGGGAGTTTTTCTTTCTCACTGTGGCCTAGAGCTTGCTCAAAGGGGGTTGTTTGATTGTTGGGATTTTCTCTGTATTATTGCAGAGGGTATCCTACAATATAAAGCTCCTTGAGGTGACTAATGTTGTAACACTGTATAAATACAACTAAAAACTGAACTGAATTCATTTGAAAACCTGACTTTTCACCTTTCCATGCTTTGATTTGTTGTTTTTGAATCTTTCTGGCCTTTAAGCACAGTTTCTATGTGAATTCTCAAACTTTTTATCTGATTTTCTGCTCAGTTCAGATAAAATGATTATAACGAGTGATTTTAGCATTCATGTAGATGCTTAAATTGACAGCATCAAACATGCATTTAATCTGTTATTAGACTCGCGTGCTTTCTCTCAAAATATAAATGAGCCCACCCACCATTCGATTTACACTCTGGTGCTCGACATACGGCAAAGAAACTGAACATTTAAGCATTTAGAACCTTAAGGTCACTACTGAATTGAATTGAGAAAATGAAAAATACATTTCATTCCAGTAGTTGTCTTTCCCAAAGTGTTGTAACTAAGTTTAAGGATATAGTTCCTTCACTGTTATCTTCTTCAATGCCATATCCCAACACTGTGCAGAGAAGCCACCTAAACTCAATTCCCACAAAGGTTATCTTGTTAATAGTTCATAGTCAGTGCATTTCTCACATCGCTTGACCTTGGACACTTGGACTCCACTGAAAAAGACAACGTCAAATCAGAAGTACTTAACTCCCTAGTATAACTTACAATTGTGCAAATTAAAGCCGGCCACTGAAATAGATCTTCACTTAGCCTTGAAAAAGAGTTTGTTGCTCTACAAAAAAGCCCTCTGTAAAGGTAGGACACCTTATTATTTGTTATTAACTGAAAAAAAAAGATCGACCCCAGATTTCATGTCAGCGCTGTAGCCAGACCGACAAAGTTAGAGCTCTGACAAAAAAACTGTAACCATTATTTGAGAAATTATTCATAACCATCTCACAGACGAACAGCTGCTTTAGTTCTTCTGACATTTATTTTGACTTTATTCCTACAAGGCTGCTCAAAGTTCTGCTATAAATGAATGCCTAAATCTTAAATATGATCGATCCCTATTAATGTACCACAAGCCTTCCAGCTGGCAGTGATTAAACCATTACTTAAAAAGCCATCACTTGACCCAAGTGTCTACATGACACTCACTAATTACTTAAAATGCAGAAATTTCTGTAGTAATTTCTTAATGACATAAAGGCCCGGGGCTTTCATTAAAAACAAACAAACAAAGTAAACAAGAGTACTATACTGTAGTCATAGAGAACACAGGCCAGTATTTCACTTCAGTATATTAAACCATATTAAAATATTTTGTTATGTTCTTTATGTTTTTAAAAAAAATAGAAAACAGTGTTATGAATGCCACTGAATGGTTGTTCTCCTTTTAGATCATTTTTGTTGCTCTTTCAGTTTACATAAAAATTGCAGTGTGTAACACTGAAATGCCATTATGTTACCATGCTACTCATTTGTGAACAATTAGTTCAGCTTTATAAAACAAGTGGTTTTAAAGTATTGTTTGACTGTCATTTTGGGCAAATATTTCATTTTGGTAATTGCTTTGAGTTACTGGTCTATGTATTATTTTAGAGTCTATATTATTGTATGGTCTACAACATAAAGCAACTGTTGTTGTGATTTGATGCTACATAAATAAAACTGAATTAGACTGAATTGAATTTGCATTGTTTGTCATTTTTGATCTTCATTATGTAAATTTCTGTTGGAATTTAAGATGTTATGCTCCATTGATTCATCCTGATTTGTTAATATATTTTGTTGTTGTAAAGTGTTGTTACATGCCGTAAACTGGTGTGTACTGGGCCACCATGTGGTGCTGAAATAAGTAAGCTATTCTGAGAGACAAAAACCACACTTTTGCTTCTGAATCAACTTTCAAGTTCAACTCTCTTCTTTGGTAGCCTGGCACAAAAGTTTTTGCTGATGATTGTGATCCCCTACAGTTGGAGCACACACCCCTTCTTGAGCATTTGTTTAACTGCATCAGTGACCTAACCCCCAGTGATAGGCAAGGGTCCCCCTCATCCCCAGGATCCGCTTCCATTATGGAAGGCGTGACAGTAGGATTAAGGAGGTCTTCAGTGTATTCCTTCCACCTCCTGGCTATATCCAAAGTTGAGGTCAGCAGCATTCCATCCCCACTGATTATACTGTAGTCTCCCTGCTCCTGAGTCGTCCGAGGCTTTCCAGAATCGCTTTGTCTAATAAGGGGATGAGCAGACCATACTTTCTGCAGAAGTATGGTCATGAAACAATGGTTCTCCGTCATGGACAGCCCATCATACACACTCCACTGAGGCAGCAGAGCTAGTTCTCCCTCAGACTAATGTGTACCTGCTGCCGTAAAGAATGCTTCAGGAATTCATTCAAACCCTTCTTGGTGAAACTTTACAATAACTCTTCTTCCTGTGAACACACCTTAGTCAGGCATAATATTATGTATTTCTATATTATACCGTGTTGCAACTGTTTTTCTTAAATTTATAGTATACATATTATTAATTAATTCAATTTGCATTATTCTCTTGCACAAGGTCAGTCTTAATTTAAGTATCTCAGGGAGATGGGAGCGGGAATTTAACAGATGGATTGGTGCTGCGGCTGCAACAATGTGGATGCTGTACATGGTGAAGAGATAGCAGAGCTTAAAGGGAAACTCTCGATTTACATCTATATCCGGGGTAGATGTAAGTCGGGTGGGGATCTGAACCCCACCCTGTATGCTAAATGAAAAGGGAAAGTTTTAAGCCCTATCCTAAAAGCAGAGAGGGTGTCTGTCTTTTGAATCCAAGCTGGAAGCTGGTTCCACAGAAGAGGAACCCGAAAGCTGAAGGCTCACCTCCTATTCTACTTTTGAATATCCAAGGAACCACGAGTGAACCAACAGTCTAAGAGCGAAGTGCTCTACTCGGGTGATATGGTACTACGAGGATTTTAAGATGAGATGAAACCAGGTTGGGTTGAGCCAGGACTCTGCAGTCTATTTACACCTACAGGCCAGTGGACACTCTTTCAGTGATGAGGATGTAACATCCTGGACAGGGAGGAACGCTGGTCTGAGCGCGGAGTCAAGGAGGCCATTTACGTGAAAAGGGAAAGACCATCTCTGAATCGAGGAGGGGGCCTAAGGGTACATCTTTCACCATCTTACAATGCTGTGATTGCAGCCATTCCCCAACTCTCTGTAAATGCTACTCATAGCCATTGATCAGTGATCGTGATGCTTTTCATAATGATCATGTGTCAGGGCTCTGTGTGCGGGCAGGTGGAGATGTGGATCCAAGTGCAGGACTCAGAGACGTAAATGTAACTGAAAACTTCAGCTTTATTGCTGGCACCAAACATGAAACCACTAACTGGAACACACAGGCAGGATCTGAGGGGACAACGCGACACTGAGCAAAGGCAACACAGGGCTAATATACACAGGGAGGTAATCAGGGAATGGAAGACAGGAGGGAGACACAGCTGGGAGAGATCAGGGCTGACGAGACAGGGAGAGCGAAGCTGGACACACTAACATAAGACACAGACCTTCACAATAAAACAGGAAACCACACTTTACCAAGACCTGGGCTAGACAGAAAGGCGGACTTGACACTGAACAAAACCTACTAATACAATAATAAACACAGTATCACAAAGTAAACAGCATTTGACTCATAATCCAGAGAAATACCATGAACAGAAGAACTAATCCCTCACCAAGAATAAGACATAATCATAATCAAAGCACCAGAGAATGAGAAATAATCATATAATCATGAAACTGGCCTCACGGCTCATTGTTAGTGAGTGGTGCTTGTTTCAGTCATCATTCAAATTTCTCCCACTGAAAATGCTACGTCCAGATAAACGGAATCAACTTTTTGGGATTTCCTTACCTCGCAGCAAAACCTTTCTGGCACAACTTCACCTGCTTCCAAGGTGCATGGAGAGGATGAAAGAATTCACAAAGCAGGAACTCCAGCAACACTTGAGGGAAGATGAACAACTTTAATAATTGACCAACGCGTTTCGGCTTGTGGCCTTCATCAGGGTCATGATTTCCTTACCTGGAAGATTGAGCATGCATAAACACACTTATCTGTGGTATTGCTGAACTGAGGTCTAACAGGACACATACGGAGATGAGTTCACTGAACAAAATTAACTCCATTCAATAGATATGATTGAAACCACTGCAGCACAGTACCTGTAACAGTAACTGCACGCTCTAATCACTAAAGTGGAGGTCTAGGAGGACCAGCACGGAGATGAGTTTGTGCTGGTCTTAATCTTTTTATGTCAGAGTCATAAGAAGATCATTTGTAATCGTCACTAAAGCTGTTTTTGTACTGTGCTTAGTTCTGAAACTTCACTGAAACTCTTCAAATAAACCTGCACATGATTAGTTAGCTACTTTTGCAAGAAATGTTTAGAAAAAACTAAGGTTGGAGATCGGTCAGTAATTAGATAAGCCAGCTGGGTCATGTGATTTTTTTTTAAAATATTGGTTTAACTCCTGCCAGCTTGAAGGCCTGTGGTACAAAGTCCATTAATAGGGATGGGTCGATCATATTTAGGACTTCTCTCAGAAGCAACAACTGGAGAAAAAGAGTCTTAAATAATTTATTTGTGAAGAAATTCACAAAGTTATTACTGGGCTACTCACCAGCTTGGCTCTGGAGGCAGTCACACTTTCCCCCTCTCCCTTATCTTTCCTGCTTGGCTTCTCATGTCTATTGTATAGTCTCGCTTATTCTCTAACCCTAAGAGAGTCTCCCAGACTTGTTCTCTAAAAACCTAAAGAAGAATTATGGATTTGATCAACTGGTCCCTTAACGAAACTGACAACTCCTGGGCTTGGGAGAGCCCGACTGTCCTGCGGAGACGTTTGCTGCTGGATACTCGATGGTCGGTTGCGTCGTGTGTCTGGCGACACTCTCGATGGAGGACATTGAATGAGATCTACCAATTAGGTAGATAACAGAGTTCTGGCTGATTGGAGCTGGCTTGGACCTGGCTTATCGAAGAACAAGAAGCAGCTACAGCTGTTCAAAATCCCACAAGGCTGGCCGACATGATAGACGATGGGCAGGGCTGTGAGTACTCAGACTGTGTTTTTTGGAACACCATATGGATACGGTCTTGGAGAAGCTCCTGGCTCTGTAATATGGATAAGACCTTGAAGAAGAACAACGGGAATTGAGAGACCTGTGACCAGTGACGGACATTAGACCAACTGTAAAATTGGAAGCAGTTTGTTCGCACTAACCAAAACAACTACCATCTTCATCTCATGCTGGCTCATCCTGGCGCCAGCTGGATGCTCAAGGCAAAAGTTGACGGGAATAACAATTCTCCTTTAGATAACAAGACTGTGACTCTCTTCCCCCTCCTTCAAGGCCACCCGAGTCGACCGAAGATTGTTGACTTTTGCTTAACCGGGTGAAGTGACACTTTATCTCGGTTGAACACGGAACACACACACATACGCATGTACACTGACACAGACCTACACTCACTTTTCTGTTCTCAAACTGATCTTCCTGTTGGAGCTCAGTCTGGGGGGAGTTCTTTTTTCTCCTCGTCTTTCCTCCTGTTGTGCATATACCTCTCTGACCTGTCTACCCCATGTGATGTTGTGTAATGTATGTATGGTCGGAAGGGTAAGATGGCGCTGGCAAAGGTAGGCAGCCTTAACCCAATTTCCTTCGGGGTCAACCTTCAGGATCAATAAAGTTTTATTGAATTGAACTGAATAGTTAACGTTAGCTCAACAGAATTCTGACTTTTTGTCAGCCTGGCAAAAAGAGAGTTAAATTAGTGAGATTCCACTGAAAATGTCATAGACCAGGGCCTCTGCCAGATGTCCCCAGCACATTCTCACTATATGTTTGGGTCTATGTGTTAACAGACCTCTCTGCATTGAATCATATCTGTTATTAACCTCTGTCTCTCTTCCACAGCAGGTCTTTATCCTGTCTTCCTTCTCTCATCCCAACCAGTCGCAGCAGATGGCCCCGCCCCTCCCTGAGCCTGGTTCTGTCGGAGGTTTCTTCCTGTTAAAAGTTAAAAGGGAGTTTTTCCTTCCCACTGTTGCCAAAGTGCTTGTTCATAGAGGGTCATATGATTGTTGGTTTTTCCTCTGCATGTATTATTGTAGGGTCAACCTTACAATATAAAGCACCTTGAGGCGACTGTTGTTGTGATTTGAAGCTTTATAAATAAACAAAATTGGACTGAATTGAATTGGTACACAAGGCCTGTCTAGCATTTTCATCTGCCACCTGATCCAAATCACCACCAGGTGGTGATCAGCTGACAGCTCTGCTCCTCGCCTTTCACAGGCACAGATCTGATGATACAGGTACAAAATCAGTTGGTTGAATACCATTGCGTTGAAACATGGTGTTTTATGGACAAACTGGTGTTTTATGGTTAGCACAAAAGTCCAAAAACAAAACACCAGTTGGGCTCAGATTGGGCACATCGTTTTTCAAAATCACACCCCCCTCTAATAATAACAACAAGTGCTTGTTGAGTTATATTTGACTAAATCTGGCTAAAAGAAACATAGATATATCAAGAGAAAAATAATATGTAAAAAATATGAATCTTATTTATCCCCTTATCATAAACCTAACCCCTCCAACAGGCAGAGCCAAAGGGCAGACTGAAAGGAAAAGTACATGTCACAAAGTCTTGATGTCCCCTGTGTCTTTGTCACACAAAGGAGCACTCATCCAGTGCCCCTTCCCCCACTGAGTAATTTAGCCATAGTTCTCTAAACGTTTCCTACTCAAACTTGGAATATGGAATGACGGGGATGGGGGCTTTGGGCGGAAATATAATTACGGCTGCTTAAAGATAGTAAAGGCTGAGAATGGGGGATGACATCAGACTAATTTCACACTCAGGCCTCGGATGGTCAGGCCAAGCCTGGGCCTCGCCGTGCTACACTGATCAAAGCCTGCTGCAGCTGCCCCAGAAGCCAAAGAGAGAGAGAGAGCGAGAGAAGGTCTTAAATATGCTAATCTCCAGGACAAATATATTTTAATCTTGTTAGAATACAAGTTAATGCTGCAGCTCAGTGACCAAACCTTATGCTATAAGAGTAAGGATGTAGAAATCACACTTTGTCTTAAAGGCGTTTTCTTTTCAACAAGTTGTATTCATACAAGTACCCCCCCATGCTTTTAACATTCACACACTCTGATGGATGCACAGAGAATAACTTGGGGTTAGTATCTCGCCTTAGGATATTCAGCATAGCAGACTAGAGTAGCCAGGATTCGAACCACCAAACTTCTGATTAGTGATGTCCTGCTCTACCTCCTAAGCATCAGCCACCGCAGAGAGAGGTGCAGGTCAGTACGGAGAAAATCCACAATCCAGCCTAACCAGGGGTTACTTATGACTGGAGATGGTAGATGAAACTGGGGAGTAGGAGGCGTAAGCAGAGTTAGTACTCCCAGCCAAATACACATGCACATGTTGAAAGGAGAAAGGAGTGAAAGGAGAGGAGGACAGAAAGAAGGCAGAGAGGAGCATGGCAGATGTCATCATAACAAAAGTAAAAGATGGGCAATAAATATGTCAAGTAATCAATCAGGCTATGAACCATCAACATGTGATTGTGAAAAATATGTTTCAAAACTCCCTGTGAACCAGGGAGAGGGTATATACACAGATCACTTAACCCTTTTGTAATCAGCACGTTGAGCTACTCTGATCACTTGCATGTCTTCACCCATCCACTGCCTTTTCATTTTGGTAACGCCAGTGTGTGAATGGGTGAATGACTGAATGTAGTGTAAAGCGCTTTGGGGTCCTATGGACTAGAAAAGCGCTATACAAATGCAGGCCATTTACCATTTATTTACCATTTAACTATACTCTAAAAGCACTGAAAAATACTATTCATCCTGGAACTGCATTTGACGATGTCAGCAAAGCTGACTTTACCTGACGTGAAACAAACACACAACTGCTATTTTCCTTTAAAGATACCGACTTTGGTAGACTTGCTTTAGCAAGTAGCAAACTTTAAAACAGACTGAGATGGCAAGGAGAGGTGTGGAGGATTTGGGGCATCTGAGGTTAGACTACAGCCACACTAATAAGTTCTACAACACTTATTAGAAATGAAAACGATCTTCATCATTATAGCATCAACAAGTTCAGAAATAATCACTGCACCCATAAACTCATATCACATGGTCAGTTACATACGCTGCTGTGTCTCCTCTGCAGTAGTGAGGTTATAAGACTTTGCAAAGACTGAGATCTTGTAGGAACTGCAAGTAGATCATTTTTACTTTTGAGATGACTTCCTTATCAGAGGAAAAAACATTGTTGAACATAGGAACAGAAAAGGAAATAGAAGGAGCATGTGTTCTCAGCCTTCCTGGTGCGTGTTTGTTCTACAAGAACAAAGTAATGGAAGGAGGGAAAACATCACAAGCATTTCTTGAGGGAATAAGAAACAAACCCAGTGGTTGGTGACCGTGTTCACTTGATTGAACTTGACTGAACAGTGGGCTGTGAGGCCCCCTCACAGCCCACTGTTCACCAGTGCTAGTTTCAATCATTATGCAAATGTGCTGTTTATAAGATTGGAAACCTGCAGTCAGCTGAGACTGAAGAAGTCACTTGGATGCATGAGGAAACATTTGTCCCACTGAAAACATTAGTTCAGATGAACAGAATCAACTTTTTGGGATTTCCTTACCTGGATGATTGATCATGCGTCAAGACAAGGTGGAGCAAGTGTGGAAACAAACTGTACATAAAAGACGGAAGTAGCAGCTTGTACACTTGCCTGTTGTAGACTACAGTTTTGCATCCTTGAGTATGAAGTATTTTTTTTCCCGTTGTTGTCTTACATTTTCCGTCCAGGCTGCTGAGGGATGTGTGGATCTGAATGAGAGGCCTACAACACTGTTAATCACAAAGTAGCCAGGCTCAAAATAATCCCCTTTGTTTTAAATTCACCCTGAAAGGAATCATTTAAAAAATGAACACCTGTATTGAACAGCTGTATTCAGGAAGGCAATAGATAAATGATCAAACTACTAATTCAGTTTTCTTCACACGTTTCCATAGAAAAGATCCAATTGTGAAGCAGTACTGAATAAAAAGAATAACAACATCAAGTTGCACTCAAGGGTGTGGCATGGATGGCAATTGAGCTTCCATTTAGCTTAGCTTGATTTTTTTTAAATTGTTTTTTCTTGCATATCTCAGCATACTGGACTGTCACAACAACAGTCGCCTCAAGGCACTTTATATTGTAAGGTAGAACCTACAATAATATATACAGAGAAAAACCCCAAAAATCATATGACCCCCTATTAAGCACTTTGGCGACAGTGGGAAGGAAAAACTCTCTTTTAAAAGGAAGATATCGCTGGCAGAGCCAGGAGGGAGGAGTGGCCATCTGAGTCCACTGTCAGAGGCCATAAGAAGATCATTTGTAACCTTCACTAAAGCTGTTTCTGTGCTGTGATGAGCTCTGAAACCTGACTG
>NW_005187914.1:126047-127076 GCF_000239375.1 Pundamilia nyererei
CCACGTTATTACATTAATGCATGTAAGGTGAACTAGCAAACATCATCATAGCTACATGCGGCTGTCTTCTTGTTTGATAGAGTGATACCATATATACCCTATAGAGGCAAAAAAGGCTAACATTGTTATCGTTTTACAAAAAAAATCAGCTATACATGAGAGGTTTTAGGACAAAGTTTGTGTTTTCCATTGTTTAAGCACTGGTTCCAACCAAAGGAGGTATGTTGTATCAACAGAAAAGGCTGACTTGGTTATCATTTTGCTGAAATAAAGAGACTGCTAAAAATAAAAACATAAGATGTTTTTGGACAAAGTGTGTGTTCTCCATTCTTTAAGCACCGGCACCGTTTCAAAAGTACTGGTTTGGCACCGGTATCGGATAAAATACCGATCCCTACTTGTAAATCACACTGCATAGGTGTGAACTGAGTTTTGTAACCTTGTAAACCAAAATATCTGAAAATGTTATGTTTGTGCATCTGTAGAAGAGAATTTGTGCTTGTGTAAAAAAGACTTTGTAAGAAATATTTACACAAGTTACAAACTTTTTTTGTAACTCATCTGGCCTGGTCACAGATACAAAGCAAAAATTTGTAATGTAAAACTCCCTCACTTCCCTCGCTTGCAATTTTACTTCCTTTCAGCTGATTGGTCAATGTAATGGCAATCACAAACGTAACAATCCAATCAGAGAACAGATGGGTTTGGCTGTCGGATGGGTGCTTTACTGAGCTTCTGGTCCTGGAAGGCTTAAGGCCCTTTCACATTGGACGCAGTGTGTGCCAGCGTTTTCCCTCCACGAAGGAAAACATTCTGTGCGTGTCCGAGTTCGGTGAATTTTTTGTTACAGGTTTATGCGCTTGTACAGGGACCTGCACAGACTCAACGGCTCTGTGGACCTCGGGGGAGAAAGCAGTGTTGTGGAAATGACACACTCTTCACTTGCGCAACATCTCTAAAATTTGAAATATCCTGTCTCAGAGTGACGCTGAAAAACTAGTTCATGCATTTATTACTTCCAGGCTGGAC
>NW_005187914.1:127791-131038 GCF_000239375.1 Pundamilia nyererei
CCAAAGTGCTTGCTCATAGGGGGTCATATGATTGTTGGGTTTTTCTCTGTATCCATGAAGCGCCTTGAGGAGACTTTTGTTGTGATTTGGCGCTATATAAATAAAATTGAATTGAATTGAATTGAATTGAATAGTCGGGATAGTTACAAAGTGATACATGTTTTTATTAAACATTTGAACATAATACAACACAAACTGAGCATATAAAGTCAAAGAGATACATGTTTTGAAACAACAAGGAGCAGGTGCATCTAGTACACATTTTTTTATAAAAACAAATCTTTTTAACACGCAGACAAACTCTCATCTACAGATGCACAAACATAAGATTTTCAGATATTTTGGTTTACAAGGTTACAAAACTCAGTTCACAACTACGCAGTCTGATTTACAAGAACAAAATATTTTATGAGCACTGTTTGAGCCGATAGGTGTGTCGCAGAGTTAAAAGCAGTTAGACACATGAACAGGTTGGTGGTGTACCAGCTTCTGTTTAAGACTATGCTTTCCTCCTCACCGTCACCCAGCCATTCTGTTTCCGCGGCTGCTCGGGACAGTCTGCTGGGGCACAGCTAGCAGGGCCGATGCTACCTTTGGCTGCACAGGCTCCAGGTGCCTGGCTAGCTTTGGGTTTTTCAAGGGTGCGAAGCCGAGTCTCTAATTCAGTGATCCTGGCTGCAAATAGGCTACATTTATTCCAAATATGTGACCACAGTGCACACGTCTAATGTTGCTCACAGTGGTCCAAGGGACGCTCAGGGAGTTTGTGTGTTCGCTCAGACACATGAAACATTAGAGGGAACATTGGTGAAGAGGCCATGCCTAAAGACACAGTGAGTGAATACTGTGACTATAGATTAGCGAGTGAATAGACAAAGAGCGTGCTTCGGATGAAGCACGTGAAGATTAAACTATGACATAAGAAGTTATCTGCAAGTTTTAATTAAATTGCTATGCAGATGAGCTACACAAAAACACCACTGTGTGCTGGAACAGGCACAGGAAGTGATCCTCTACTGCAGAGACAGCAAACACTAAGTGACAGCGCCACAAACAAGAAGCCGACTCCTTAAAAAAAACCAACAAGACACACCTAGCAATGAGTCTACGTAAATACAAGGATGCTGGTCCTTCCATTGCTAGGCCTCCTCGGACTGTGGACTGTCCAGTGGACTGTCCCAGCCTTCTCTGGACAAAAGCGAGATGGACACCACTAATCTGAAGCACAGTCTAGGTGAGTGCTAATGTGAAGGAAATGGAGGGCGGCCTGTCCACCTGGTCTTGTGAAGCCGTTATGTTGCAAGATATGGTGTGAGAAATGAAAAAGGAACTACAGGATCTAAAGGGCAAATGTAAAGACATGGAGGGGGGGCTTTAGGGGGGTAACATAAGGATCCTGGGTGTTCCTGGGAGACCTGGCTCCAGCTCCCACACAGCGGTTACTTAATTACATGCCAGGATACTCTGGCCCCAGGCTCTCTTTGAGGCCTGGGACTAAGGAATACTGGCAGCAAACCCCGGGTCGTTGTTGCCAAGCTGCATTACTATCAAGAATGTGTGGAAATCCAGTGCTGCATACGCAGCCAGGGCCCACTTCACTTCAACGGAGATTTACCATTTTCCCTGACTGTACCACGAGTGTGGCAAGCCCGGGCAGCATTTACAGAAGTTAGGAGACGTCTACATGGCTGACGAGGGGTTTGATATTCTCCTTCTACTCCCTCCCAGCTCGACTTCGCATCACGCACATAGGGGAAGATAAAAAATTTACGGATCCTGATAAGACTGTGACTTACGTGAAGATGAAAATTACTCCAGTCTCCGATGAGTAACTTTAACACTAGAACATTTGTGTTTACATGCTCCAGGTTAAATTTTTTTAAATCATATTTCTTATATCCTTGAGATATAATGAATTTGCCTCACAGCCAGAACTAAGATGGCACCTGTGTGCACGGCGAGCCATCTTTTTGGGTCCTGTCTGCTGGGTGTTATCTTTCCTTTTCTATGTTGCCCTGATGGCTCTGCTTTATTCGTCTATGATCGCCAAACTCTTTTGAACCTTGGGCCACTAAAACCCAGAACGCTTGATTTAGAAAGCAAGCCAGAAAATCGTCCTTCACTTCTGGCGGACATTCCTGATTGCCTACGTCACCTACCATTTACCCTTCCTCCCAGGAAGCGCTCAAGAAGATGGGGAAACGAGGTGGCATCCTGGTACGCATCAAGGCTTACCTGAGTGAAGAAACATCGTACTCTTACAGATGTGCTACCATCTTTTCGTGCTGTCTGGGACCAGTCCAGTCTGGCAGTTGGCATCGCTGGATCTGGGCTGTTAGACCTCCTGCTCCCTCGGACCTGCCGGCGAAGCCTCCACCTGTCTGGCGATTGGTGCAGTTCTACAGAGGTGGCGTGAATCTCAGTAACCTTCGTCTGCTGGGACGTGCTCCTGTTAGCAACACTTTGATCACACTTCGGATGGCCCTGCTAAACACCAGGTCAAACAAAACTTTTATCCTAAATGACTTTTTTTTATCTCGTCAGGACTGGATTTTATATTCCTGACTGAAACTTGGCTTCAACGCAGTGAGTTTTTTTCTTTCTCAGAACTCCTTCCCCCCAAATCGTTCACTTTTTAGCTCTCCGCAGACCACTGGTAGAGGTGCAGGGCTAGCTTCAGTATTTAAAAATTATTTTCGCTGTTGGCAACTGCCATCTGTTTCGTATCCTAGCTTTGAGGTGCAGCTTTTGGAACTGAACTGCGCTCCATCAGCTGTCTGCACTGCGGTGTATCATCCACCGAAATGCGTTAAGGATTTTAATCTCGATTTTGCTGACTTATTGGGGAGTCTTATGTTAGGATATGACCGTGTTTTAGTTGTTGGTGATTTTAACATCCATGTATGCTGTGAGACTGGACCACTAGTAAAGGACTTCCTTGCCCTTATTGACACTTTTATTGTCACTCAGTGGGTGAGTGATCCAACTCACCAAAAAGGTCATACATTCGATCTGGTGTTGTCATATGGTCTGGATGTTTGTATCCGGTCGTAAAGTCTGACGTCACTAGCCGTGTCTGGGCTCAAACTCCGCTGCAGGTCCATATATCAAACGATCACTATGGCATTACTGAGAGTTGAAAAACTGTCTAAAGTCTTTCATCTTTAATAAAATGATCAGCGTTCTGCTCTACCAGGTGTAACAATTGAGTTTAACATCCAGGCATCCATGAAAACGGAATTTATGA
>NW_005187914.1:132739-137622 GCF_000239375.1 Pundamilia nyererei
TCAGATGCGAACAATTCAGTGACCACTGCTCACTTTCCCCCCACTTTTACTAACTCGCTCCTCTATGATGCCAACCCTAGTGCGGAACTATCAGTTGAACTAGCTAACCTTTTTAACTCAATATGCTCCAACATCCTTGACTCTGTTGCTCCACTAAGGACTAAATGCACCAAATCTTCACGTCAACCATGGCTGAATGAAACCACCCGCACTCTCAGACGCGAATGTCAACGTGCAGAGAGAAAATGGAAAAAGGAGAAACTCCAGGTGTCTTTGGGCATCCTGCATGACCGCTTAACAAATAATCAGAAAACTATTAAAGCTGCAAAATCTGCTTTCCTATCCGGTGTAATTTCTACCAACAATCACAAGGCCCGAGTTCTTTTTAATATTTTTAATTCTGTGATTAACCCCTGTGCCAATGTTCCTAGTGAGGCTTCCTTTGCACTGTGTGAAAACTTTTTAAAACACTTCATTGAAAAAATTTAAGGTCTCCAAATTCACAGCAGTGTTCGACCTACATCCACCCTCTAAATGCTCAGCTGTTTTTCAGCAGTTCGAGCCTGTGACATTTTCTGCCTTAAAGGAAGTAATTGATCGCTTAAGACTGTCTAATTCCCCTCAGGATATTCTTCCTTCTTGCCTTTTCAAGGAAGCTCTTCACATTATTGGGCCTAGTATTTTATTTTTATTAAATGCTTCCTTGTCATCAGGTTGTGTACCAGCTGTTTTCAAACATGCTGTTGTGCAAACCAAAAAATCTGGATGTCCACAATTTTGGAAAAAGTTGTTTTCAAGCAACTTCAGATCTTTTTAGACACTCGTGGCATATGTGTAGAGTTGCAGTCTGGTTTTAAGTCGCGTCACAGTACTGAGACGGCGCTTTTAAGAGTTTTTAATGATCTTCTTTTAACCGTCGACTCAGGTTGTTCTGTGGTTTTAGTCCTTTTAGATTTGACACAGTTGATAACAACATTCTTTTATCAAGACTTGAACACGTTGTTGGTCTTAAAGGCTCAGTTTTTTCATGGTTTAAATCATATTTATTAGAGAGGTCTGTAAGAGCCAATTAAATGTTAATTTTATTGGTACTGGTAAAATGATTAGAGGAGAAATATACATGTTTGATGTTAAGAATATAATTTCTAGTTAATTTCAAAATACTGTTTTGTTAAAGGTATAGAATATAGAAGTGCGACATTCTAATGCACTTTTTAGTATTTTGGGCTTCCGGCACACTGTAATTACATAGTTGGGGAGTCGGATAAGCTGGAAGCAAAACAGTTTTTTGACCGAGTCTTGCCATGTAAATTAAAAATTTCAATAAACATCTTTTTTGCAAGAAAAGTACCTGGACTTGCTCGCGTTTCAAATGCATGTTGCCGGACTGACTCCTAAAGGTGGTAAAGAAGAGTGAAATAGAGACGGAGTGCCGCCACTACAAGGTCTTTTTCTGTTACTATTGGCCAATAACTCCTCTTCCTCTGCCCCGATGTGTTGTGGTGTGCCACAGGGGTCTGTTTGGGTCCAACTCTGTTCTCCTTATACATGCTACCTTTGGGATCTATTTTTAGGAAATACAACATCTCCTTTCATTGTTTCCTCCAAGAGACCTAGAAACACTTATTCAGGCTTTCATCACCTCTACTCACCACTACTGCAACTCTCTATTTGGGTCTTCACACTCATCTATCTCTCCATCGCTTGCAGTTAGTCCAAAATGCTGCTGCATGGGTGTTAGAATGTATGAACACATCACTCCAGTTTTAGCCAATTTGCACTGGCTCCCTGTCAAATATCATATTAATTTTAGATTAATTCATTTACTTTTAAAGTTTTAAACAATGTGGCGCCCAGTTATTTAAGCAAACTCCTCAACATGTATGACCCCAAAAGAGCACTGAGATCATCTAACCAGATGCTCTTAGCACAACCGAGGTCGCGATTGAAGCATAGAATTGAATATATGAACATGCATATACTAATGTGGCTGAGTGGGCGCTCTGGTATATTCTCGCCACCACATTTCTTTTTGATGGGTATTGTAATCACCATGTTCCTATAGGTGAAAGGGGTTGGAATTATTTTCTCAGACCTTTATATACACTATGATGGTGTTTCCGTTATGTGGCAGATTAAATGTATGCATTGATTTTCAGGTGATACAGACTATGGCCTGTGTAAGCAACATTGAAACGTTTAATGGTTTGTCAGTAAATTTTGTGAGCTGGAATGTTAAGTCCATCAACCAACCAGTGAAATTTAAAAAAGTGATCACAGATCTGAAACAGCTGAGAGTAGACATTCAACTTTCCAGGAGACCCAGATATGTCCGCCTACATGTAGGCAAGTATTCCAGTCCAGTTATTGGTACAGAGGAAGAGGGTTTGCTATCATGATTAGTAACAATATAGAGTTCGGTGTCTAGTGTACAGGCCGATTCAGCTGAGCGATGTGTGTTTGCTGCTGGAAAACTATATTTGTTCCAGTGATATTAGCATGCTTCTATGCACCTAATTGGGATGATCTTGCATTTTCCAACAATTTTTTCTCTTGTCTGCCAAATCTGTCAACCATTAATCTTATAAATGTGGTGATGCAAATTGTTTTTACTCATCTTTGATCAGAGTGCTCTCGGGAGGGCATCCCTGTCAAAATCCACACAAGCCATTCATTTATATCTTGAAACATAAGGAGTGGCCGGTGTGTGGCATTTCCGTAACATCTTCAAGAGCACACTCGTTCATCTCCCCAGTCCAAATAACACATTCACATATTATTTTTTTCTAGACAAAAGAATTCTAGATTAGCCTAAGGAGCTTGGAAAGGAAAGGCATTTGGACTTCTTTAAGTTGCTTGAAGATGTTTCAACTCTCAACGGAGAAGCTTCTTCAGTTCTAAGGTCAAATGGTGGTCCATTAGGGCAGCGGTCCCCAACCCCCGGGCCTCGGACCGGTACCGGTCCGTGAGTCGTTTGGTACCGGGCCGCGAGAGTTGAGGCTCAGGTGTGAAATGTATAGTTTTCAGGGTTTTTATTGGTTTTCAGCGTTATCTTGTTATCGTTTTTATCAATAACTCGGTTTTCCTGGTCTTTTCACGTGTGTTATGAATAAATCGTCTTTTTTTCGGTACCGGTACTAGTTTTATTTTGTTGTATTTATCCGCGACACCTTAAAGGCCGGTCCGTGAAAATATTGTCGGGCATAAACCGGTCCGTGGCACAAAAAAGGTTGGAGACCGCTGCATTAGGGGGTCTATTTTCCCTCTTGGGGGGGACGACACTCCCATAAGGCTTAAATCTGCTGGGAGGAGGAAAAAAAAAAAAACAGGAGTCGGCGAAGATGTAATAAAAGGAGTACAAATAGAAATGCATAATGTATCCCCAACTGCTGCACCTGTGGGGAAAATAACCATACAGTACCTGCAACACAAAAATTTGAAAATGGACATATACATAAATCAACAATCTTGTTGTGGGGTGTGTGAGGGACAGACGGACCCCTGCTGCCAGACCTCTGCAGTCCCAGAGACAACCTGCATCCACCTGCAAGGCATACAGGGAAAGGAGACTATAGCCAAGCACTTACACCAACTAATGGAATAGATCAGTGGGGACCAGAGAGGAACAAATTAATCCAGTAGGTTTTCTGAGGAGGCAGACAAGTACATTTTTATGTTAATACATCAACAGTTTTTTGATTTCCAGTTCATGAGGATAGTTTTCTTAGCGATGCATAATGAAGTAAAGCTACTATATACCCATTCCCTGAAGACCCAGCCCCCAGTGCTCAGGAGAGGCGCAGGTCACACTTAATGACAGCCCAGTAATGCATTATATATAATAACCATCAGCACTTGTTCGGTCTCCTTTTTATTGCGAACCCAACCAAGCTACAGAATCGGCACAAAGCAGCGTCAGTATAACGCACTCTCTGGTTCCCCTGCATGCGGCCGCCTTTAGCATATCAATGCAAAGTTTTCAACCAATCAGCTGCTGTTAAGTCGGGTCCAATCAGATAACAGATGCTTGAGTTGTGGCTCGGGTCTGTCCACCTGCTAGTCTTTGTGAAAAGATACAGCAATTTGAAAGCTGCATGTTCACACTGACACAATACATTTAGCTTCTGTGAACATTTAGAGTCAGCACTATCATCCAGCAGTCTACAATTCCACACTAACAGATTTATCTCCCATGGATGTTTATGGTGTGTGCAAAGGAAGGAAATAATGTGTATTTTTTTTCTATAAAAAAAAACAAAGAAATCCAAATGTTTTTCCTGGACTTGGTGATAAAGCCAGACTGTGACAGAGAGCAGAAAAGAGTTTTGCCAGATAAACTGATCAGCTGACTAACTGTGGAGACCACTATCTTAACTTTTTTCAAGCAGCTCAAATGTGGAACTCGCACCAACAAACAGTTACTGTAGGTCTGGTTAAGATACTGTGGTGTGAGCAGCATGCAGAGACAAAAATGAACACTGTGCTTTCTCAACATTTGGTTTTTATTTACTTAAAATAGTCTCAGTTGTTTGTCAAACATTTTTTATCAAAACCTTTTTCTCAGAAATGTGTGTCAAAGCTGGTCTCTCCTCGCTGCACCGAAAATCCAGTGTGATGCTACAATTCCTCGTTAGCACGGCTGCTGTCTTCACAGTAGTCTGAAAGGAAAAGCATGACGACAAACACATCAGTGTTTATGTTCCACAACCCGAAAATGTGCCACCATCTAAAGACACAAATAGCTAACACTGACCTACACTGAGGCTACTGAGCTGTGCTGACACTGGCCTCTGCTGTTACTGAATGCTGTGGACGCCAAACCCGAGCAGCTTCCACAGCTGTGTGTGTGTGTGTGTGTGTGTGTGTGTGTGTGTGTGTGTGTG
>NW_005187914.1:137642-154406 GCF_000239375.1 Pundamilia nyererei
TGTGTGTGTGTGTGTGTGTGTGTGTGTGTGTGTGTGTGTGTGTGAGCTCTGTGTGAAGCATAGCTGCTACCTGAGACTCTGCTGCACAGCTCCTCGTGCACGTTCTCCTGCCTGTCCCGGCTCAGCACAGAGATGATTTCTTCCTCCAACTCCTCCACCAGCGTTTCACACTGAGACACAGACGCAGCAAACACTGGTCAAAGTGTGCTTCGACCATACATGCACAACACACATCTTTCACACACTGTGGGCACGCCATTTGCATGGCGGCGGCGGCCACGTTTCTCTCCTGTTTATCGAACCGCTCATCCATTTCGAAGACTCTGTGAAAGCACCCTTCCTCGCTTTTTATGAATTCGACTTCTGCTCCAGCTGCTTTTTCTTTAGCGAGGAACATGGTGGTGAATAAAAAGTACAAAAGTGGCTGTGATGCGAGTCCGAAGCTGTTTATTAAAGCAGCAGCTTTCAGTGGGAGCTGGCTCACCCAATCACACTCGTGATGCAATCCAACTTCAGAATAAACCACAAACTTTTCCCCGTGTCTGTTGTTTCATCTGTCCTATTAATTCCTTCAGACCCCTCGGTCACGTGAAGCCGCCATGGTGCGTCGTGGTGAAGCTCACAGCTGTTCAGTCTACACGTCACTAAATCCAATCATGGGTCACTGACCGGGTTTTCTGCAGTGACTGGTGATATCAAGTACTTTCTCAAATTGAAGGCAGGTGAAATGGCTGGCACAACCAACTGGCCACACTACAAACGCATGACAAATTAAAGGAAAACCCTGAATCACTGACCCCTACAGTGAAGAGCTCCGTTGGCTCCATTATGCTACAGGGGGCCATTTGTATCAAAAGAAGGGTCACTGCTACGTAGACACACTTGTTCTATGTGACACAGCGTCTTTGAACGGTTTAAAGAATATGAAAATTGATTTCGGAACAATGTCAGACATAAAAGAGTAATATTCTTGTATTTATTTAGCTCTTTTCTAGTTTTACTGACATCATGCTCCACCACCACCATAAAAAAAAACCCAAAAGGCGATATCTAATTCTGTTCCAACGTCTACTGCAAGAATAAATGGCGAGGAGCTCTGACGCTGATGTGGCAGGTCGCCACGTTATTGTTCTGGGTTTTTCTTTCATTTCTCATCTGTCTGTAGCTCACAGATTCATGACCTTCTCTTCAAGAAGACAAAGAAAAGTAGTGTGTTTTAAACAGACTATTTTTTCTGCATAGGAGCAATTATTTTAAATAACATGAAATATACATCTACATAAAAGTATCCATATACGAAAATGCCTAGAATAAAATGCATACTTTTGTTAATTTTGACAATGTGAGCTTAACAAACCGATTAATAATTAATTTACTAAAATAAATAAAGATATAAAAGGAATTTCAATAATAGCATTACTGCAACTATCCGATTTTCTAGTCTAACATTTTGTCCCAACTGATAGATTGATGAAAATAGCAAACGTGTATTTAGATTACACATCTAAGTAACTGTATGACTACCTTGTAATGCTTCTGCTATACAAAACGTGTTGTTTTCGATTGGACGGCGCTGGAAACCGACTGATGCAGGGTTGTCATAATCACCGCCTCCAATTTTAAATGTACATCTTCATTTATTGAACAACTTGTTTCAAAATTAGCAACTCTGAGAATTTTCTTTGTTTTTTGATTCTTAATACATAGCAATGGATGAAATTGGCCTGGAAATGCTTCCAATGCTTCTGTACATGATCCTGAACTAGGCTGCAGTTCTAACTATACTATAGTTCTACTTAAAAACATTGTTTTCAGTGCATGTTTCCACTCACTGCGAATTTGATGTCATTGGACGCCTCTGGCCCATCAAACTGGAAGTTCTTAAAGTCGGGGAAGTCGTCGGTGGAAGCACTGCTTCTGGGAGCAAACCTCCTGTACTGCTTGTGCTGGGTGATGGGATCCACATAGAGTGCATAGTCACTCATACTGTTGCACACGCCGTCCAGAAGCTCGCTGAGGTGAGTCTCCGAGCGAGCGAATGGGACCTGGCAAATCAAACCAAAGAGAGAGGAGGGAATCATCATGGACTGGCATGTTCCAGCACGGCTTCTTCTTGGACCGTGTAGCCATTGTCTCATGTTTCCAATACCCGATTGCCACGTTGAAACGTCTAAGAACTCGTGCCGGATAGACCAAAACAGCACAGCTGCATCATGGCAAAAAAGAAAAGACTCTGGGTTGGCCTAGTGTTAGCTGTGTTACACCACAGGCCTCAGGGTGGGTCAGTGGGGTGGCCTCTTGTTTCCGCTGTGTTTTCTCCATCAACGCTGAAATACCTCACCCTCCAACTTTGACTTTTAACCTGCATGAATACCCTCCCCAACCCTCCATCCAAACTCAGCCATGCTCTTCCACCACCCATCCCTTTCAAGACAAATCAACAGGGCGGTGGTGTCTAGACGGGTCAAGACAGGTGCTGTGCTCTGCTCCCTCCATCCCCGGAAGGATATTGGGTGACAGGGGTGACGCCCAGGGGTGAAGATGCAAGGATAGGGCACTGAAAAGGGTGAAGTAGGGGAGGGGTGGGTTTCAGTGTTTGTTATACCTCGAACTAGCAAAAAGAGGGGTTGGGATCCAGAGAAGGGTGGGGTCGTAGGAGGAGGAGATGGGAGAAGCAGAAGGCCTCAACAGAAGCCAAGTGCAGGGTAAACGGCTCATCTCCTCGGCCCCCACCCTGCCTCTGCGCTGTCTTTTGGCCCATTCAGCCCCTCCATCCTCTGACGATCAAAGGAGGAAATCTTCCTTGTTTTCTTTGGTCAAAGAGTGGCAGGACGGAGGTTGGGGGTGGGGGACAGTTTGGGTGGTGAGAGAACACAGAGGAAGAAGGGAGCGTTTTTGAGCCTCTTGCAGATGAACTGGATCTTATAATGATAGATAAATTATACTCTCAGCCTTTGTTTCTTCTTCTGTTTCTCTAACCAGCCATACTGATCACACACACACACACACACACACACACGCACACGCACACACACTTTGAGATGTGATGATGTGACAAAGGACTGCTCTGCCATCTGTCTTTCATCAAATCTTTGCCTCTTCCTGCTCAGCAAACTGAAATTTGGGGTAGTAGAGCAAAACCAGCCAGCGATTCCTCTGACAATTAGAACCACCTGAGCTCTCCGACGCTGCATTAATCCTTGCAGAAGACCCTGAGCCTGACAACACTGTTAGGGTTGCTAACAGTGTGCTGAGGAAGAAGGAAGAAAGTTGGCTGGTCGACAGAAGGTGTTACAGCACAGGGCTAAAGGTTGGAAGGGCCAGGCACTAGGGGATGTAGGTCATGTAGAGCAGTGGCGATGAGGCTCGCCTATCAATCAAAACTTGCTTGTGGTGACTTTGGCATCAGTGCTGTCATTTCTTTCACTCAATGACTGAATTTTTTGTTTATTGGATTAAAACTTGGTCAGTTAATTGATGCTGGTCACACTTTTCCTAGAACCATGTTGACATATTTAAATACCTTGGTTTTTTTCCCACCAAGCTTTTAAAAAGCTAATTTGAGAATGTGCAGAAGCCGCCACTGTTTTAATGATTTTGAAGAACACATGATCTGTTTTCACAAAATCATCTTTACCTGAAGCTTGCTAGGTTCGTTTTTTATTACACTCTAATATCCATGCCAATTTGACGGAAGGCTTATAATAATAATATAAATGACAAGTCATAGTTTATATTTGCATATTTCAGTTAGTCATTTCTCATCATTGTTTAAAGTCCCAGCTTCAGCAGTCAGATTAAGGTTTAGTTGGTAGGTTTGACCGCAGCCTGTATTTAGTGAGTCATTACTGAACGGCAGCTTAAGTGCTACTGAAGGCACATTCAGTAGAAACAATACTCATATATAGCATCATCTGTTGAAGCTGTTGCACAAATGTAATACTTTGGAGTTTGACTTAAAAACAGTACATGTTTGACAATGCAACATTCACAGGTTTAATTAACTGATTCATTGCAGAAATAATTGATAATACATGTTCCTCTATTGTCATCATGTCAGTCATATCTTTCTTTTTATATATATGATTATATGAGAATGAAACTGAATATAAAACTAAATCCTCAATCTCATCCAAACAGCATAAAAAAAGAGAAGAAAAGGGCTGCTCTCCCCGGCCCTACAATAAAACCATGTCAATCCATGGGCTTGGGTCTAAGTCATTATCATGCCATGCTACAAAATGGTTTGGAATTAAAGCCCTTCCTTGCCAGTTGCAGCCGTGTGAAAGGGAGCTGTCAGTCACAGTGTTGTTTGAAGAATGGGGTGGGGGGTGGTGGCTGAGGTGGTAGTGGGGTGTGACTGGTTGGCCCAGAGAATAGGCTTCTCAGGGAAGCTATCCTCCATTCAATTCCCATTGGACAGGGAGCCATTATTGCACCACTGTGGACAGGGGCCTTTCAATGTCATTGTTCTGGCCAATGAAGACCCATAAATTAACAATAATAATAATGATAATAAACAATAAAATAACAATAATAATGTCACATTGGCAGCAAGTGGAAGGAGAACCTAAAATGTATTTTTGACCTTTATATATCATTTAAATCCCAAATTTTCTAATAGCAGTCGTTGATAAAGGTCTAACAGTAATAATATTACTTCATTATGATAGAGTAGTAAAGCTAATAGTAACCAGCTGGTCATTCTGAATGGAAATGCTATGAGTCTTTATATGAGCTCTAAATCATAAACCAGGGCTTCTTGATGTCAGCAGTTTGGAAGATAGTGGCGAGCAGAGTCAGCACAAGGACTGAAACACTGTTTGGCGGTAAAGCTTCTTCACTCTTGTCAGAAGTCAGGTGAGAAGACTTTCTCAACAGTACGCTAAGCTCCACAAGCTCCTTCTTTTTCTGTGGTGTAAAGGACCATATTATAGGCCAAACCGGAGATACTACAAGAGTAAGACATGGCACTGATGAACATAAACAAAACTGGCAAAAGCAAAGAATATGACAGAAGCACCTAGGGAGTGTTTAAATCTGATGGGCGGATTGATACTTAATATCATTGTTCTTGTGCCACAACTTTGCTTAGAGTTTAGCCTGTGGAGAAAAGCTTCATCCCACGGTTCTGCTTACATCCACAAGAGGTCCTTTTTCCTCCTCGTCCCTATCATGTGTTTGTGCACACGCCGGGAAAGCCTTGGTCACATTACTTTAGCATCTAGCTAGCTCTACTGAGGAGCAAGCATAACTACAGTTATTGTTTTAACAGTTGAAAACTGCAGATTTAAAGCTTCCTTGTATCATTTTACTTCATGCCAGACTGTTTTTAACTGGATGTGTCGCACGATATTTTGCTCAAGTTATCTGGGTACTTCATATTGTATTGAAAATAAGTGGTAAAAAATCTTTTGTCTTTGAAATATTTAAATCCAGAATAAAATAATATTCTATGTTAGGGCTGCTCGATTATGGCAAAAATGATAATCACGATTATTTTCACTGAAATTGAGATCACGATTATTTGACGATATTTATTTCGTCCGCCAGAGCTTATATTATTACCAAGTCCGCCAGAGCTTTTTTTTTTTTTTTTACATGCTGTAGTGCCATTTGTGGGAGCATTTCAAGTTGCTATACATCAATACAACTGTTATAGCCCATATTTTAATAATATGTATGCATTAAGTCCATAGTAACTACATTAATTGCAAAAAAGTGCAATAAACTACAAAAAAAATTGAAAATCGTTTTTGTTTTTACATATATTTCTACTTTGAGAAATTTAAGAGGTTTATCCCTCAAAACTTTAAATACAAAAAAGTTGCAAAAAATAGTTTACAACAACAGGAAATTTATTTTGAGTGTCTTCATAGTTTTATTTTTGGAGATACAGCAATTTTTATATACTGCAGGAAAAACAAAAAAACAATCCTATGATGCAAATTTACAAAGAAAACAGCAGGTGCATCAAAATAAACTATTTCCAGCAGTGCAATTCGAGTTCTAAGGCCTACAAGTAAAAAACTACATTTTCCGCAAAAATGACGTCACTTGCGATAGTTCACGTTGACGTCTTTTTCAATGTGGGAAGTGTTAAGAACAGCTGATCGGATCGGCAAAGCGTGTTTCTGGAATATTATGTTTTTGTTCCTGCAAGCTCTTTTTATGCAATTTTTGCAAAGCTATATGTGGAAGGAAACCGTGACCGAGGACAAGCTGATGGCATCAGATGTAAGTACAACTCCTCTGGTTTCATATGGAAAAAAATTTATTGTGCTAGCTTAGCGTTCAGGTTCTACAGTGATTTAAAAATAGTTACACAAAACGAGCGTGCTGCTCTGACCGGCTTTAAAGGTTTAACAATAACAATGTATTGAATAATGACTTTAAAAAATAATATAAAATAGTGTGCAAATACTGATAACAGTGCAAATGTTTGCAATATAAGAAATAAATGATGATCCACGTCTGACTCCGCCAACCCATAATGTTTCCCACTTAAGTTTGTTTTTTTTACCTCTCTTTTCAACCAACGGCAGTCACTCTCCTCTCCAAATAACTTCTGCTTAGTTTTCCGAGCTTCCCTCGGGTCCTCTTAATTGTTGTGACGCGTGTTCGAAATGCAGAGAGGTGCGCTTGATTTGCCACACGGAGCAGCGCGAGAGTAAAGCATGAGGGAGGGGCTAATAATCGGCTCAGTCATTTTTAATGATCGTTGAAAGCCCAGATCGTAATCGTGATTAAAATTCGATTAATTGAGCAGCCCTATTCTATGTATTTTAACAGAGGAGTGGAGGCATTTTACAGGCTGTTGTGTTCATGGTCAGGTAAGTTTAGTCATTCCTTAGTTTGTTACAGTGGTAAATGTGAGTATTTCAAAGGACTCAAATTGTCCTTTCTCACTGTAATTGTGCTCTCATAGTGCTTTTAAATTTAGGCCGATAATGCTGTTTATTCTCATTAGCCAGATTTAAAAAAAACTAGCCAGAGGTTAGAAAACTTGGTTAGAAAGTCTCGTGATGCTCCAGTTTCTGTGATTTATTTCTAAGTGATTCTTAGAAATCAGAAAGAAGTCCAGTGTATTTAACCTTTCAGCATCTGATCAGATCTGGTTTATCATATTTCATCTCTAGTGACAGCTGACTTTTGATATGCCACGATGAAATACATCAAATGCTGGCCTAGTGATGGTCTCATAAAATCCACTAAAGCCATCATGAAGACTTGAACCAGGGAAAATCTGGCTGTTCACATGTTGTGTTTTTGACCTTCTACACTGTCCAAACTTCAAACATACATCTACGAGCACCTCTAAACAGGGTCAGCACCTCAGAAGATGGACTAGACAGGCAACCAACTCTGACAGGAGGGAATTAGACTCACTAACTTTACTATTTCATTGTAGATGCTCTAAATTGCTATTGACCAAATTATTAATATGGGCTTGGTTGTTACTACAATAACAATTATTATTGTACAACGATTAATTTTACCTATAGTTGTAAAAGTAAGTCCGTAGAATTCAGCTGAGGGGGCACAGTCATCCTTTTGGATGGGCCTGGGCCCCAAAGGCCGTTCACAATGCTAACGCTGCCTCTGGAGCTCACAGAAGAACATGTCCTGTCCACAGACTGATGAATGTAGCCACCACAGTGTTCCCCACTGGCTTTAGAATTCACGTTAAGGCTTCAACATTCGCCATGTTGTCGCTGTTGCTGTGTTTTTAAGAGCCAAAAGATACCATATTTATATAATAAGCAGGAGCGCCAAGTTAGCTACTAATGTTGCCAAGTTAGAAGGTGTATTATGTGCTGCACAGGTGCAACAGCGGTTGGGGTGAGGGGAGGAAGACAAAAGAGACCTGAGACATGACAAGTTGAATAATGAAATACTAGTCTCATACATCAATAACGGTGTGAAGTGGGAAACTTCAAACATGCTTTTTATGCTGTTTAGCAGGTCAAGTTAACGTGGAATTTTATTGGGACTGACTGACTTTTGGAAGTCCCAAAACTTGGCACTCCAACAATGGGTTCATTTTGTTGCCCTGAGGGTTGTCGCTGTTTTTTTTAATGCCGTGTGCAGTAAGAGTCTCAGACATGAGACTGATATCAACCAAATCAAACAGTAAGCAAAGAAAGGAAATTTGTTTGGAAGTTAGACTATTCCTTTAAGAAACCTCCAAGGAAAAATAAAAGATCCTTGTTGGATTAAAAAAAAAAATGACTGTCACCTCACTGAGTCACATTTCTAGACCATGATATTATGTGTCATTGTGTCAGCATGCTATTGTGCATCCTCTCATTCTCAATGCATGACTTCCCACCGTTCACTATGAGATCAACCCGCTCCAACTAAGTTCAATGTCTTTGGAAGCCTTAAATGTGGCATTGTTGTTGCAGGCAGGTTTAACTTTTGTGGCACAGAGCAGCCCCATACTCCCAGGAAGTCCTACTGTGACAAGGCCAAAGAGCAGAGACTTAAAACCTGCAAATCCTCCTCACTGATGGCATCTAAGCTGTGACATCCCTCCCTCTCTGATTCACACTAGGTCAAAAGCTGCTGAAAAGAAGGGAGCCGGGAGGGCATGGGATCAAGGTTTGGCTTCTTATGTGGCTCAATAACATCTGATTGACCAGATAATACAACAGGTAGAGGAAAGTGTCAGCTCAGAGTAGAGCAGGAGCTCACTGCTGGAGGAAGCTCATTCTCCCTGCTGGGTGACTGGAATGCTGTTTTCTAACTCTAATCAGGATACATGTAAATGCTTAGAGGATAGTTTGGACTTTGTTTTGAGGAAAATTATGCAGTAAAACTTGATGACTTATGTCGTCACACAGAACATCTAATGGCTACATTGAGCTAGTAATATCAGTGTTGAAAACAGTTGTCATAAGGCAAGATCTGTGATTCTGAATTTGCCTGTAGGTGTCGACGCCTACGTGCACACACTGATCGGTGCAGTTATCGTGATAGTGATAGTCACAACAAACGCTAAAGCTCCAGAAATCAATAGTATAGCTGTAAACCTCATGATTTTCTGGCCTCTGAGCAACAGGAAATGTCATAGTTCCGGGGGGGGGGGGGTTGACTTCATTACAGCAGACAATAGCCTGGATCAATCTTCTGCGCTCACACAGTGTCATGCACACAGCCACAGTAACAACAAAGATCAATCGACTCCTCCATGAAAAGACCGCATCTGTTAATCACAGCATCTATGTAGAAATGGCTCCTTGTACCCCGATTGCACTGTTAAAATGTACATGATGTTCAGTCAGTCTTTGAAAAAAATCAAAGGCAAATAAGAGCCTCGGGTCGGATGGGATTACAGGAAGACTGCTGAAGAATGCATAGCAACTTGGTCATGTGTTTTATGACACATTTATCATGTCTTGTGTGCAGAAATGAGTCCCTAAACTGTGGAAGTAGTCTATTGTGTTCCCTATGGCTACATACAGTATACCCAAACTGTTTAATACACTCAAACCAGCAGCTCTGATTTCACTGGCTAAACAGGAAGGAGAAATGGACTAGGCGGGGTGATCGAGATGGAAAGGATGTGCAGCAGCTTAGAGTGCTTAACGTGGAGATGTGCTAGCAAGTGCAGAGAGTTTGGTGAGAGTGTGTTGAGAATTAACTGATCTCTCCGATTAACTTCAGCAACTACCAAACCATCAACGTGTCTTTAGGACCCATTCCTACAAAACTGTTCAAAGAAGTCCAACTATTTATTTATGCTTCAATTTCTATTTTAATCAACTCTCTCTATTAATGGGCAATGTACCACAGACCTTCTAGCTCGCAGTAATTAAACTGCTACTTGAAAAGCCATCAGTTAAACCAAGGGGTCTTAGTCTAAGGAGCTTGGAAAGAAAAGCGTCTGGACTTACTTAACTTAAGAAGTAACTTAAGTTAAGAAGTAACTTAAGTAACTTAAAAAGTCCAGACGCTTTTCTTTCCAAGCTCCTTAAACTACGATGACCTGGATGACCGAGAACCTTCACAGACAAGGGGTCTTAGCTAATTATAGACCAATCACCAGCCTTCCTTTTATCCCAAGATTTCCCGAGATTTCTTGATGCTTACTCTGAACTAGGGCTGCTCGATTATGGCAAAAATGATAATCACGATTATTTTCACTGAAATTGAGATCTCGATTCTTTGGCGATATTTATTTAACAATAACAATGTATTGAATAATGACTTTAAAGATTGTCAAAAAATAATATAAAATAGTGTGCAAATACTGATAACAGTGCAAATGTTTGCAATATAAAAAAATGAAAAATGTAAACATCTATGTTTAGTGAACTTTGCAGTGTTGCTCTGTGGTGCAGCTACGACACTGTAGCAAAGTTTACACACTGTGTCTACTTGATCCACGTCTGACTGAACCCATAATGTTTCCACATCACTGAAGGTTTTTACCTCTCTTTTCAACCAACAGCAGTCACTCTCCTCTCCAAATAACTTCTGCTTAGCTTTCCGAGCTTCGGGTCCTCTTAATCAGCGGTCCCCAACCCCCGGGCCTCGGACCGGTACCGCTGCGTGAGTCGTTTGGTACCGGGCCGCGAGCGTTGAGGCTCAGGTGTGAAATGTATAGTTTTCAGGGTTTTTATCGGTTTTCAGCGTTATTTTGTTATCGTTTACTCTGTTTTCCTGGGTCTTTCCACGTGTGTTATGAATAAATCTTCTTTTTTTCGGTACCGGTACTAGTTTTATTTTGTTGTATTTATCCGCGACACCTTAAAGGCCGGTCCATGAAAATATTGTCGGGCATAAACCGGTCCGTGGCGCAAAAAAAGGTTGGAGACCGCTGCTCTTAATTGTTGTGACACGTGTTCGAAATGCAGAGAGGTGCGCTTGATTTGCCACACAGAGCAGCGCGAGAGTAAAGCACGAGGGTGGGGCTAATAATCGGCTCAGTCATTTTTAATGATCGTTGAAAGCCTAGATTGTAATCGTGATTAAAATTTGATTAATTGAGCAGCCCTACTCTGAACTGCATTGCCTTGGCCTCCAGTAACACTGTGAGGAACCTTAGAGTTTTTTAAACAAATGTGTAGGAAATTCAAAACATTTTGTCTTAGAGTGACGCTAAAAAACTAGTTTATGCATCTATTCGAGGGTGGACTATTGTAACTCAATGTTATCAGGCTGTCCTAAAAACTCCTTGAAAAGCCTTCAGTTGATCCAAAATGCTCCACTTAGAGCTGGAAAACGTCATTCCTAGAAAAAGAAAGCAAATTTCACCCGTAATGGCTTCCCTTCATTGGCCTGTTAAACCCAGAACTTTAAAATTCTTCTCGCATACAAGGTCTTGAATAATGAAGACGAGAGAGAACACTTCACTCTCAGACATGTGGTTCATAGGATATTTAGAAATAGAATGGAAGGCAGAGCCTTAAGACCCCTCTTTGGTGGATTCGGGAGACAGACACTGATTAAGCTTCAAACTTTAACTTTTTAAGAATATAGTCAGGGATGGATCAGGTGACCCAGAGTCCTCCCTCAGTTATGCAGCAATAGACCCAGGCTGCTGAGGGCCTGCCATGATGCACTGTGATTCACCTGCACTCACTGTGTGTTTACACACCACTCTGTATTTAATCTTTAGTTGTTACTGGTTTCTGCAACTCTTAAACAGTGTATCTTTGTCCTGTCGTCCCCCATCAACCCCAATCAGTCACGACAGATGGCTGCCCCTCCCTGAGCCTGGTTCTCCTGGAGGTTTCTTCCTGTTAAAACTTTGATCCTCCTTCCCACTTTTTACTCATAGGGGGGTCACCGATGAGGAAGCATCTGTTGGGGCTTTGGCAAGTGAGTGGTGTGTGTGTAAACACTGGCGTAAAGTACCTTTTTGTCTTTCATGGTTCCATCAGGGTTGAGTCTAAAGCTGCCGACATTGATGGTTTTCTTTGGGTCCACCTGACTGATTGAGTGGTTCAGTTCATCCACGATTGCCTTGCATGCTGGGAAACAGAGGTAAACCTCAGTGATGGAAACAAAACAAGCAACAGCTCACAGCCTGGAATTTAGTGAACATCACTACGTAAGTAACATGAAAAATCATCCAGAATTCAGTCTCATACTGATGTTTGTGGAAGTGCTACAAGGTCAAAATGCTATGGATGGGAATTGATTCCCGATTTGATTCCCTTATCGATTATCACTGGCTCCACCAGCATCTCTAAGCAGCATATCAACAACATTACATTCATGCAAATTAATTACATGCTGTGGGTCATATGTTTGTGCATGTTGTAAGTATTTCTCCTCATTTTTGCATTTATTGTGCACAACACACTGTGCAAGATAAGAAAGACGGGACAGGAGAGGAAGAAGAGAGGTTAGATTAAAAGATGAGGATTGATGAGGTTTTTAAATCAGATATTGGGTCTGTACATGTGGAATCGCACCGTCCCTTTTCTTTAGATTCAAGCTGAGTATAATACGAATTTTTAAAAAAGTTTTACAGTTTGTATTCCCATCTACTGATATTATTTTATCATATAAATATTGCATGAGGTTCAGTTAGCTTTGCAGGAAAATAGAAATATCCTCCAAAGAGCTACTTTTCACTTTATTACTTTGAGTACATTTCTGAGCCTGCAGTTTTTATGTTTACTTTAGTAAAGAAGTTGAATCAGCACTTCAACTTTACTGAAGTATTTTTTAACAGTAGTACTTGTACTTGTACTTAAGCACAGAATGTCTGTACTTTTGCCAACTCTGGAGTTACTTGGTGAGATGCTTTTGCATTGCAGTTCAGTTGTGGTTTTCCTTAAAATAGCAGCAATATTCTTTGAGACAGAAAGCTTCTGTCAGATCTGCATGACTTACCAGAACAGTAGAGCACCTTGTCCCTCTTCCCCTGGCTGCTGCCAGTAAAGACAGAGAGCACCATCACCATCATCTGAATAACCCATGCAGTCATCTTGATAGCCTAATAGTACAGAAAGGCATATACAGTAAAAACTAAAATCAAATTTCAGTATACTACACCTAAGTAACAGAGTCTTAAAGTGTGAAAACATTTCAAAAAACACAACATATTGTGTATTTAAAAAACCCAAACCACATACAATTTAAATGCAAATCATATTTTCAGTAAGTTTAGTGTGCTTATACATTATTGAAGTGTTATTTTACCTCCACGTGTACACAACTGAAACTGAGACCTGAAACCTTAAAGAGGGGAGCACTTTGGGAACTTTACGGAGGAATCAACAAGTGCTTTTCCTAAAACGTCACCTGTAGTTGTTCAGTACAAAGCCCCCGAATGGTCACTTGCGGAAAAGGCAAACATAAATCCGATCAAACTGTACTTGAAACGAACTATTTATGGACTTAGCGAATGCCGAATTGTAGGCTCATACAAGTAAAATATTAACAATATTTTCAACGCGTTCTCACCGCTGGGATTTTGATCGCCATACGAGACTTGTCTTAAGATTTCACATTTGTTTACGAGGTACGGTCCACGTCGGGAATAGTGAGGGAACGCTGGTAGCTTGTCTTACCTTGCGAGGAAAGCGAGCTAAAGCAGCTAACAGCGGACGTGGAGCCGGCTGGACTCGGTGCAGCAGCGCTGTTACTACAATAATGACATGTCCTCAGCTCATTTGTCTGTACATGCCTATCTCTGCTTCACTTACTGACAGGTAACAGCACTGACACATACAGTACAACAGTTAGCTTTCCGGGTGTGCCTTTCAAAGTAAAAGGGCATTGCCCTAAAAATATTCGATATTTAACTATTGTGCGGGAATTGCGGTAGTAAAGTTCACACACAAAATAATAATAATAAAAAATAAGTCAGAATCTTTGTCTCGAAATAATTATTCAGTATATCTTTATCATAACAAAAATCATGCGTCAATCTTAAAAGCACACTCGGCCTACTTCTCTTAGTACACCTAGTTCCGGCTCGCTTGTCGTCTTGACGTGCTCGGCTCTGGTGTAGCCACGTTCAGTCAGGCATAGAGGTGGACAGCCAATCATATTCCAAACTCAAAGAGCATGGACCAATCAAACTGACGCAGCGTCTACAGGCGCTGACTCCTGGACGCTTTGGTAGAATGTGGAAATCGGACTTCAGTGTGCTGATGACTTTAGACCACAGTGGTGACTTGTGAATTCATACAAAAATAAATAAACAGTACTGCAATAAATTCAACTACATTCATTTAAGCCAAACATAAACCATCTCCTGTTACAGTCAGTTAAAACTAAATGTAATTTAAATAGAATATATTCAACTGTTCAGAAGATATTTACGTGCATGTGACTTTCGAGCTTTCGACTGCAGTGCTATAAAAATATACCACCACAGTGATATGCTGTGGCCGTAAATACTAATGGATCTGACTGAAGAGCTCCTTCCCCTTCTCTAAACATAACAGCTCAGCTTCATGCTGAGGTTAATCAAGCAACGCATTGTAATTCACTTCCCACCTGTGCATGCGTGAGAGAGCGAGACTAAGAGCCAGGTGGTGTCTTTACGGGGGGATCTGACCTGGTTTTCCTGCTGCTAATTGAATCTTATCTTTAACATCAAAGTCTCGATTGGACAGGTAGATGTAAATGTTCACAATACAGTATGGCGTGCAGTGGTGATTAAAAGCTGTCTGCCATTGCTAAAAAGGTCAAATATAGTCAAGATATTTGTCAGTGTGCTGCTTAGTATGCTTGCAGAGGCATCGTGTTCTCAGATTGTACAGCCATACATCCGTCTGCACATCTTAATGTTTTAATTTTTAATGTTTAAATGCCGAAAAGATGCTTCAAATAATGTTTCTGCAAGGTTAAAAGTTTAGCACTGGAGGTGCCAAATGTGTCATTTTGACTCCTTTGGCATTTTAACATTAGCAAGCAGTAACTTTTACATATAGGCAAGGAGAAACAACAGCACTGTTTAAGAGGAAAGGACAAACATCGCTTTTTAGTACATTTTAATTAATTGGGTTTTTTTTGTGTGTTTTCAAGGCAAGCGCTGCTTGCCTTTCTTGTCCATCATTGCATTTTAAAGTATCTAACTGTGAAATGGAAATGCCATAACTTTAAATTCCATTACTTTTCCTAAAATAAGTTTATCAATAGTGACCTTTGGGGTTTGTGGCATAAAGAGAAAGATATACAAACCTTTACACCTTGAATCTCCAAAGGAGTTATTATGACACCACAGAACGTGTAAAACAACACTCTAGTTACCTGGCAACATGTTATTTACATGTTTTGGCTGCTGCATGTGTGTGTGTGTTTCAACGATAATTTCTCTATAACTATAACAATAGTTTATAAAATTGTATACAATAAGTGATTTTTCTCATGCAAGCACAGGCTTAGCTGCATTCCATATGAAAAAGTTGAAGTAAACCTCTGGCATGAAGTTCACACTCCCCGTATGTCCTCTTAAAGATGGTCATGCCTTCTCTTCTTCAGTCTCTCTTGAGGTCATTGAGCTTGAGACATAAGGTGTTTTTTGCCAACAGGTCTTCAATACACACCATTGAAGTCATGATTCTTGCATCTTATCTGCAACTGCGAGCCTTTAGACACCAGAATGACTGCAGGTGTCCATAAGTTACGTTTGCGTTACTTCCACATCTACCTAGCAGTACAGAAGATGAGCGAGGATAAAGGCAATAACATGTTGTGGCAGGTAATTTTAAATGCAACATACAAACAACATACTCAACAAACATCAGCAAACAAACAAAGTGTTTGTGTGCAGTTGGTCTCACAGTGTGTTGCTGGCTAAAGGTCCAGTTGCTGTATTTCACAGGGAGAGAAAAGAAAGAGAATTAACTTCACTCAGAGATGGAGAAAGATCAGAAAAACAGGACAGGAGACGGACAACAGAGGTTAGATTTAAAGGTAAGAACTGAGGTAGACTTACTGTGTTATTTATTTATTTCATGCAACATTAATTCATTTTAAAGGTTGCATGAAAATACTCTGATAAACAGGATAATTTGCTGTACTGTGTTGGATTTAAAGTGTGTGTGACTGGTTTCAGCAGCTGTGGTTTCATGGTCAGAGTTAGCTTAAATGAAGTGTTGCAGAGATTAATTTAAAGTTAAGCTGATGGTACTGAGATTCATTTACTGAATTCCACCTTCATAACAACTTTATAGAAAAAAAAGGACAACTCATCAAACATCAGCTGACATTTGGTTGAATCCAGTTGTTGACTTCGGTTGTGTATATCCAAAAAGAGCAGCAGGTTAGCTAAGGTTCAAGGTTCTTTATTCGTCACATGCATAGTTATACTGTCACGATACTGGGTCTTAGGACCCAGTGTTTTGAGTTCTAGTTCATTTTGATGTTTATAGTATGTTTAGCTCATTAGGCCTCCTATGTTCATTTGCTTATTAGTTCCCCCCTTGTGTTTCAACCCATGTTAAGTCTCCCCTGCCCTTCATGTCTCTCTGTGCCCCCTCTGTTCTGTTTATTGTTTATTGTTTTCTGTTTATTGTGTGTCTTTGCATGTTTGAGTTTCTTGTTTTCTGTCACCCTGCATTGTGCATTATGTTCTCATGGTTGGTCTTTTGTTACTCCCTCCAGTCTAGTCTCTTGTGTTCAAAGCTGAGTATTTCCCTCTGTGTATTTTGGTTCTTAGACCTCTGCCTTATGGTTTGTCTCTGTGTTTCTTAGTTGCTGTCTCCACTGTGTCTAGTTCGCGTCTCTGTGTGATACTTCCTGTTTTACTTTGAAGGTCCATGCCTCATGTGAGTGTTTCTAGTTTTGCGT
>NW_005187914.1:178772-180525 GCF_000239375.1 Pundamilia nyererei
TACACCCTGGACAGGTCGCCAGTCTGTCGCAGGGCTAACACATAGGGACAGACAACCATTCACACTCACATTCACTCGCACATTCACACCTAGTGGCAATTTGGATTATCCAATTAACCTATCCCCACAAGCTGCATGTCTTTGGACGGTGGGAGGAGACGGTGGGAGGATGACATGAAAATAATACATACAAAAATCTAAAATAAAAAAAACAATTAATTAATTAATTAATCAGTAATAAATAAATGTATACCCCTGGATTGCCAGGGGTACAAAGTCTGTGAGATCAATTTTGGCAGACAACAGACCATAGACGCCATACTTCCTTGGGTTGACTGTTGATGTATGGCTCAACACAAACTGTTCAGCCAACAAATAAACAAAAAAATATTAATACCTTAATATGCCTAGCAGCAAAAATACTTCTCATACTCTGGGGCTCAACCCTAGGACTCGTGAGATAATAACACCCAACTGGCCTCTTTATAAATATTTCAACCTTTCTACCATATGGCTTTAGCTTGCTCGCGAAAAACTGATTCAAATCAAAGTTATTACCTTCAGCTTTTGTGTGATGTTTTAATATATATAAAACACAAAAAATATGCTGATTAGTGAAAATTACAGAATAATTCTCCCTCAAAGTTTTGTTTGTTTTCCTCAAACTGACAATTGCAAAATGGACAGATTGCTAGGTTAAATGTATAATTATTGACAGAATTTCACGGTGCCCTCTAATGTGACAGTAACAAGCAATTTTTTAGAAAGAGAAAAAAATCCATTAGCTGTAGCAATGGAATCATTTGGACTCATTTAAATGTTTCAGCTCCCAGCCAGCTTCAGTCAACACTGCTTCTCCTCCATCAGCCAACATCACTGCTCGTCCAACCACCAGCACCCGGCCTGCACCACGTCTTCCACCTTTCAGCACCCATCCATTATCACTGTTTTCCCAACTATGAGGTCTGAGTCAACAGTGCTAATTTTTTATCTAACATCACTCAAATAACACTGTTGGGTCCAGACTGTTATCTGTGCCAATGTGCTGAACCACAGCACCCAGCTTTCTTGGAGTCTTGGAGTGGCCATATGTTCTGGACACTCTGGAAGTGAAGAGAGGTGCTAAGCTGTCAAATGATCACCACCTGGTGGTGAGTTGGATCAGGTGGCTAGGGAGGATGCTGGACAGACCTGGGGTGCCTAAATGTATAATTGGGGTGTGCTGGGAACATTTGGCAGAGACCCCGGTCCACAAAATTTTCAACTTCTCCTCTGGCAGAGCTTCAGCAGTATCCTGAAGGAGAATGGGGACATTGAGTTCAAATGGACCATGTTCAGCATCTGCATTGCTGAAGCTGCTGAGTTACAGCCACCAGGTTGGTGCCTGCCATGCCTGATATAGGAAGAACGATGTGGTTTTCGTCCCGGTCATGGAACACTGGACAAGCTCTTTACCCTCTCAAGGATACTTAGGGGTCATGGGAATTTGACCAACCAGTCTACATGTGTTTTGTGGATTTGGAGAAGGCATTCCACATACTTGGGAGGGAGTATGTGGTTTCTGGCCCATTGCTACTGGCCATTCGATCCTTATGCAACCATTGCAAGAGTCTTTTTCACATAGACAGCAATGGAGATTCTCCTCGGGCTGTGGCTTGAGGACCCTCCAGAGGAGCTTCGCCGCGCCGTGGAAAGTCGGCTACAACGGCTCTTTTCCGGCCTGCCATGGCTTCTAACTTCGCTTCCTCCGACC
>NW_005187914.1:182348-183339 GCF_000239375.1 Pundamilia nyererei
CGGCCCCCTGAACTTTTCTGTTTTGGACTCAGTTTTTCTTGGGCTGTGGTGTGTTTCGTTTCATTGGTTTTCTTGGGTTGGGTCTCGTGTTTTGTTTTTCTTTTTGTCTTTTGGCCTTCTGGTGCTCCTGTTTTGTTTTGCCTCGAACACTCACCTGCACCAGAGCTGCCGCCTTTTGGTCCCTTTCTACAATTCCACATGGCTTGCCCCGGAAATCCGTGACAAGAACTTTCTTCTATGCTTTAAGTGCTTTCTATCTAAGCATTCAAACACATTCATACTCTGATGAATGTGTTTGAGCATGCCGTAGAGCATGCCCAAAGATACTTGGCATGCAGAATGGGGCAGCCAGGGATCAAACCACCAGGTAGAGCAGGTCACCAGCTCTACCTCCTGAGCTACAGGCAGGTCCATGCTTCTCTGCTTAGGTTACTGCCTCAGATAGGTGGAAGAAAATGAATGGATGGACTTTCAACAGGGCTGAGTTACATCATTATGTAAAAATCCATTACACAAAGCAAAGGTCAAAATCAAGGTGTTCATAAAGTGCTGGGTTTCTCCATCTTCTGGGACAGGCCTCAGTGGGTCTCTCTATCCGTGAGTCAGCAGAACATCTGGCACAGGCAGTAGTGATGAAAGCCAGCTTGGTCCTGATTGTTTCCCTCACTTGTTTTCCCCCCCAGGATTAATGTAGCTGTTAATAATAATCTGGATGTTGGATCATGTTGTCAAAGTCAAAGTCAAAGTCAACTTTATTTGTCAATTCTGCCACATGTACAGGACATACAGAGAATAGAAATTTCGTTACTTTCAAACCCTAGATGAAATAGCAAATGAACATTTAAATAAAGAGAGTGATTAAAAAATGCAAATAAAATAATTAAAAAGTAAAAATTTAAATAAATAAATACAATACAAATTAACAAGAAAGCTATGCAATATACAATATACAATATTCAGGTAAGGGTAAATGACATTGAGTGTAAACCAG
>NW_005187914.1:184912-191136 GCF_000239375.1 Pundamilia nyererei
TGTCCACAGAGTTTAACTTAAAAAGTTTGTTTCTGCCGATGTCGAGAAGAAGTGTTCGGGCATATCCTCGCTTGCACACAGATAGACGCAACAAAGACTTACAAAAACACTGCAACTTGCAGGACGAAAAACACGAAAAAGTAGTTTGTTTGGGAGAGAGAGAAGCCGCTGCGTGTGCACGCGCCTTATTAACTAAATAGAACAAATTACACTTCTATGAAACCTTTAAGCTTTATTTTTGTACAATGGAAGGAAGTGGGGCCACATCGTCCATCTTTTATAAAGTCCTTTCTTGAACATAAACAACTCAAGATTGATGAGGCACAACACAAATGCTATGGCAAGGAGGAGCGTGGTGTGTTGAAGGTGTTGTCTGTGAATGTTCACAGTCATCTAGGTCATCGTCATCTAAGGAGCTTAAACACAATAAAAACGAAAACAAGGCCCTCACATCCCCGAGCAAACACCAAAACATCACCATATTACCAAGGGAAGGTACACTGTTGTTCTAAACACAATGGACTATGACACAAAAATTACTTCACTGCTCAGTGACAACAATACCAATGAAGCCTTAAAACGGGGATGCTATACCCTGTATTTACAGACTTCCAAAGATCCACAAAGAAGGAATCCCACTCAGACCCATTGTTAGCAGTATAAACTCAGCCACCTAGAACATTTCCAAACACCTTGTCACTATCCTAGCACCCCTTGTTGGGAACACCCCCAGTCACATCAAAAACTCCACCGACTTCACAAAAAATGTCCAGAAACCTACACTTTATCCAGGTGAAACCATAGTGTTCTTTGATGTGGTTTCTCTCTTCATTTGCATACCTACAATTGAGGCAGTGGAAACCATCAGAAAATGACTATAAGACAGCTCCTTAGAAAACACAACCAGCTTCACCCCCAGATTTTCACAGTGTAAGACCTCTGCCGTTACAAGAAAGGCTTAGAAAGTGTCATGGCTGATGCTCTATCTAGGTGATGAATCCAGCATTTCGTTAAGGGCGAAATGTTCAATTTTTGGGTGGGGGGGAAATGTTATGATTCCATGAAATGTTGTGGTTTGTGATCACATGCTGCCTGTTTTGATGTGTGGCTCCTCCCATTGGAGTGTGTGTGGGTGTGTGTATTTTTTATCTCCTCCCTCCAGGCTGGGTGTATGGGTGTGGCTGTGATTGGCTGACTCAAGAAAGCTCTTGAAGTCCGGATTGGATGATTGAATGGACAGCAGCTTCTTAATCTCCAGATGACAGCCACCTTGCCTCTCTCCTTGTCTCCTCTACAACCAACAAAGCAGCTAGTTGTTTGTAGTTCTGATCATTTCTGTGAGAATCCTGAGCGATGGTCTTTTTCGTAACGTGGGAGCCATTTATAATTAATATATGTTGTTTTGAGCTAAGAGTATTTGTAAATAGTTGTAAATATTTCTTGTAATTTCTTATTCACAGTATATATTGAGCACTGCAGCAGTTTTGTCACGAGTAATGGGGAAATATGGACTCAGCAGACAGTGCTTTTATTTACAGAGCTCAAAAACAGTCTCAAACATGAAAGAAGTGTAATAGTCCAACAGTGGTTTTCTCCAAGTTCCCAGTAGCGGTGCAGGTGAGTCTCCCCAGTAGTAATCCGAATGTGCTTCTCCTCCCGAGTGATAATCCTAGGGAGCCCCTCTCTCCAACCCTCCGCTCCGTACTTCTTGCTCCTAATGGACGGGTGACAACAATAGATGAGAAGGCTAGCCGGCTAAAGCTACGTCACCAATAACGAGCACACTTTACTACCGAGCTTCGAGTACAATCCAGCGTCGACTGCCGTCTGGACACACCGTTAAATACCTCAGCCCAAACGGGGATGATTAGTGGCAGCTGGGTGGAAGATTAGGTGTAGGTGTGTCAGCAGCTGAGCGGAGACACTTCCGGGTCAGGGGTCGCCACACTCTCACTCTCCCGAAAGCACGGCTCCTAAACATAGACGGACCCGGAGGGAGGGGCGAAGGAAAAAAGGAGACACACACACACACACAACAAGCAGGTCGTCCAGGGAGGACCGTCCGACCGTGACAAGTTTAGTAAGAGTGAGAAGCCCTTTTTGTTAAAACCCATTTTTTTCTTTTTCCTTCCCACTGTCGCCAAAGCGCTTACTCATAGGGAGTTCATATGACTGTTGGGGTTTTCTTTGTCTTTACCTTACAATATAAAGCAATTAAAAACAACTTTACACTCAGGTTGTTGTACAACAAAGGGAGTGGGGAAAAGAACCCACCACCATCCAGATTCCACAGCTACTGGCTTATTCTCAGCCAATAAAATAAGCAAAACAACAAGAATGTTAATGTTATACTTGGTACCAGGCTAGTTGCTTACAGTCATACATTAGCAAAAATTACTAAAATCTATTCCAGGCATACATACAATGTTAACAATGTCTCTCTTTCTCAATCTCTCTCTCTCTCTCTCTCTCTCACACACACACACACACAAACACACACACACACACACACACACACACACACACACACACACTCATACACAATTTGAAAAAAACAAACAAAAACAAAACAATAAAAGAAAATTGCCACGTCATCGTACCCCAGTCCTCCCTGACTTCCTACCAGAGTTTGTTGTTGTCTCTCTCTCTCCCCCTCTGTCTCCTTCTCTCACCTCTTTTGTTTACCTGTGGTCCTCCCTGCTGGTTCCCTGCCCTTGGCCAACTCACCTGCTGACATTCAGACACCTGCAAATCATCATCATCTTCAAAGCCATTGCTTAATTGTCTCTGGATCATTGTGCTTAATCTACTCAGTGTACCCTTGGCTCTCGTACCATCTCTATTTATCTTTCTCATGTTCACGTGTTCTAACGTGTACTTCCTTCTCCTGGCACAGACCTACCTGGATTATTCCCTGTGGCCTTGGACTGTGATGAGCGTGTATTTCTGTAAATGACTGTCAAGTGAAGAGTGTGAAGTCTGGACTTGTGTGCCTTCCTCTGTATTCCCTGGAGCCCTTTCCTCCCACTGTTGTATATAGCACCTGGTGACCACGTTGTAAATAAACACACGTCTGATTGTAAACCTTTGAGTCCTGCATTTGAGTTATGTCTGACTACCATGACAGAATGATCCAGCCATGCCATGGACCTTGTCCACCATGCCCAATTCTAGAGGAGAAAAGGAGATTTTGTGCTACTTGTTTGCCACAAAACATTCAGTGATGGTATGAATTTAAAGTTCATATTCATATTTGGGAGTTAAAAAACCACACCACTCTTGTAGACTTGCTATTGTTGTTTTTTATGTGTTCCAAACATTTGGGCACAGAAACAAAACACACTGGGTAGTAGGAGGGAGGTGAGAGAAGAAAGGGTAGGTAAGAGGAGGGATGGTAGTGTGAGGATGGTGAGTGTTAAGAAGGGCATTTGAACCAGTGGTGCTGATTGGTACTTAATCTTGACAGATGGCTATGTACCAGACTTATTATGTATCTGCAGCAAAAATCATAGCTTGGCTGTGCAAACTCTATACATATTTTCATTGTCTCGATGAAGAATTTTGAATGTTCTGAGAGACAGAAAGAAGAGTTTTATCATTTTTACTTTGTTCAATGTCTATTTCTCAGTCACCACCAAAAAGAATAATTATTAACAAAAGAAGGCAGTGCTGCAGTGAATTATACAAGAATGAAGTCATTTTCATGGTTACTATTGTCATGCCACTTTCGTTTTCCTTTATGTCCTTTATTAAAAGCCTGTGTGACAGGGATCTCCTCTGGTGGGCAGGCCCCCAAAAGCATCAATTGAAGGTGTCATGTGGAATCATTTCATCACACTGGGTGAGGGAATTAACCTTGACGTTCAGTAGCAGGGCTGTAATTTATGATTCGCAGCATTAGAGAAGACTGCCTGTCAATTTTGATCCAGTGCCAGCTTTTTTACTCCATTTGCTCGAGGAGGGAATGGCGTTAGGGTTTGATCTACCATGAAGTGCTTGAGAGTTATTTAAGACAACATTTAATTCATTAACAGTGTTTCTTTGATGTTAAGAAATGTTCTAACATAGAACCAGGCTTTAGCTTTTACTGCTGGTTGAAGCACTGCATTAATCCAGTGCCCTGGAATACTGCACCAAGAAAGGTTCTCAAAGTTTTCTGTTTTTAGATGAATTGTGATCGATGGGCAGAGCGCCTATCCCAACTATCACTGAGCAAGAGGCGGGGTACACTTTGGCAGTTCAGTGTCGTTCTAATGATGTGACAAAGATAATTAAAAAAAGTCAAACATTGTGGCACAATCATTCGTGAAACAGACAAAATGGGCTGTGGGCTTGATTATGCCACGATAACACCAGCTAGTTAGGAAGCATAACTGTGTGTTAACACCAGCAAGGCCTCCTCGCCCTCCTCCTTTGCTAGATTTAAGAACGGTAAAAACTGATGTAGAATAAAGGAAAAATAACTTGAGACCCAGAGAGGACATGTCTGCTGTTTTTCAGTTTAAAAGACTAAAGCTTGGTTTGCTGTTATTTCCATGTGGGAGCTTTGTTTGTAGGTTTATTTGAAATGACTGATAACTTTATAGCTGTGGAAGAAATGAGTAAATGTATGGGCATTATTATTATAGCTAATATTATTAGCTTTATTAGAAAGTGTGAAACCATTGTCTTTGAGCAGTGTCTTTTTATATTTAAATGCTCGTCAATTCACATATATCAGTAAGGATGAAGGCAGTTATCTTTGCATTTTGAGAGATTGGTTCTATTGACTCTCTAATTATAAAACACCTGGCACCTTACTTAAAGCTGCCTTTTAAACAGGGGGCAGTTGCTCTTCCACCTCAGCGTATTCACACTAATTCTGTGTTAATTGTTATTCACTGCAGACTATGCATGTAGTAGTTGGGTTTAACAAGAACTTATTCTCCTGTCTACAGTGTGTGCTCAGTGATGCTATAAGTGTTTGTTTTCTGCAAAATACCAATTAACTCTGCGAAATAATCCTATGTGTACTGTGTGTATAGAGGATTACATAGCAGATGACTTGGCCCGGCTGCTGTTGGCAGATTTTACAGCATAACATTTCAAATATGCACCATTGATATGCAGCTGGTTTCATTTCTTCTGATAGGAATGTAACATACTGGACTCCAGCCCTGAATGCAAACATTTAATCAGTATGTTCTTCTCATGAATCATGTTGATGCCACTGTTAGATTCCATTAAGGGGTTAAATGCTGTTTCCAAAGCCTTCACATTTGCGGACTAACTCCCTGCACTATTTTGAAAATGGAAAAATATAAAAATTTCAAGAATTGCCACCAAATTTCATGGATCAGTTCTCAGGTACTGTGCTATATAAAGTCAGTATCCTTGTGAATTCAGAAAGCTGACCTAGCATAACGATGTGTAGACAATACAGCTTGTTTACATTGGTAAATATGTCCTGAATTTAGAGGACACATCTGCTTTACTGTTCACTTTCAAGTCTTACATTCAAAATTCAAAAGTAATCAAATATTAAAAGTTAATTTAAATATTTTTATGGGGTGGTATACTATGACCTGTTACATTTTTAAAGCAGGCTTCACAACACTACTTGTTTATGCAATGTGCTCTACATCTCCAAAAGTTGATTCTGTTCATCTGGACGCAGCGTTTTGTGGGAGAAACGTTTCGTCATCATCAGGTGACGTCTTCAGTCTCAGCTGACTGCAGGTTTCAATCTTATAAACAGTACATTTGCATAATGACTCAAACCAGCCCACTGAAGGAACAATGGGCTGGGAGGTCAGTTCCTTAATCATAATTATGCAAATTCTCATGACCATTGATCAACAACCACTGATCAATGGCCATGAGTCCCATTCACAGAGAGCTGGGGAATGGCTGCAATCACAGCGTTGTAAAAATGTGCTCTACAGTTTCATGCATGTTGGCTTCTCTGTGGCATGTTTTCTCCTTGGCTAATTGCTGGTGTTTCTTATTCTTTTTTTTTCCAAGTCCTGTTATCTTCCCTGTCTTTACCTATGTCCCTCTCTTTGTTGTTACTTCCAGTCTTATTTTATAAGTGGCTTGTGTAACCAGCACAATAGTGCACCTATGTGGAGTTTGCAAGTTCTCCCTGTGGCTCTGTGGATGACCTCTGCATTCTCTGGCTATTTCCCATAGTCCAAAGACAAGTTAGGCCATTCTAAATTGGCTATGGATGTGAGGTAGAAAAA
>NW_005187915.1:0-1066 GCF_000239375.1 Pundamilia nyererei
ATTTGTCCACCATTGTTCCCTCTCATTATTGTTCATCCCTGTGTTTGTCCACACAGCTCTGACCTGTCCTCCCAATAGCTCCTACTCCCTTTGTGTGAATTCATGTCCTGAGACATGTCTTGGTGTGGTGGGACCACCTGGCTGTGAGGAAGTGTGTGTGGAGGGTTGTGAGTGTAACCCTGGCTTCATTCTCAGTGATGACAAATGTGTGGAACTGAGAGACTGTGGTTGTGTGGACCCCAGTGGAACCTATCACCCTGTAAGTGGAAACAGCCTCCAAACAATTAAAACCATATTCCATTTACCTTTAAAATGTGCTAAGCTCATGCTAACATCATTTTCAGTTCTCTTTATAACTTCAACAGGAGAGACGCCAAGAGACACAAAGACCCTACAGTACAAAAGAAATTAAAACTCAGCTAAATTAAGGGTGCATAGACTACAGTGAACTGTTGGCACACAAATATTGGTTTTACAACAAAGATTTTTGCTTTCAACTTATCAAGCACAGATTATATTTATTATGCTGTATCTTACCTGAATTTAAAAGACACTGGTGTTATAGAATTTGTATTTATGTCACAGCATTTACATACTGGTGCCACCACAATTAGCAAGCCCAAAATCAATAAATAAATGAGTGTAGGTTGGCCTAATTAGTTAGTGGCATACAGAATCCCTGGTTTGCATCCAAATGTATATTTATCATTTAGATCTTTATATTCGTGTGATGTATAAGAGAGAATGTCAAAGGAGCTTTCAAAGAAAGGCGTCTGGACTTCTTTAAATTGCTTGAAGACTTAAAGAAGTCCAGACGCTCCTTTGACTACGATGACCTGGATGACTGAGAACCTTCACAGACATATGAGAGAGAATTACATGACAAAATTTTGATTGTTTTTTGCATTCTGTGTACATTTGTCAGGTGGGCGATGACTGGTACTTGGAGGGTTGTGAACAAAAGTGTATGTGTCACAGTGGAGGTCTGCTACAGTGTCATAACACCAGCTGTAACCCAACTACTGAGAGCTGCCAACTACAAGATGGAGAATATGAATGCCACCCT